>NC_090247.1:49227603-49290103 GCF_037325665.1 Littorina saxatilis | reverse complement strand
GGAAGAGACAGCACACAATTCCGATTTTAAGGTGGCCTGCCGAGTCACCAGATCTCAATCCTATGGAAAATAAAATGTGGTCAGTGCTAATAAAAAAATAAAAAGTGAAACCCGCATGTTTCGGATCAACACCATAGAAGACCGCTAGGAGCAGTTGCAGGTTACATGGAATGAATTGCCTTCGTGGTACATGTGAAAACTCTTTGTGAATTCTATTCCGCGGCGTTCAATGATGGTGTTGAATCAGAAAGGCAGGTACTAAAGACCCAGACTGTGATCAAAGGTAAGTGTGATACTAAAATGATTTAAACCCAGCAGGCCTCTCGACGCCATGTTTGAAAAAAAATTCTGGCATGGGTCTGTTACACAAGAGTAGACGTAGAATCAGAAGGAGAAGGGGGCGGGAAGGACTAACTGACTAACTGATCTGTAATACATGTTGAGGGAGAGACGGAGAGAAAGAGGGAGAGATAGAGTCAGAGAGACGAGACGAGACTGGAGACATACGGTTGGAGACATATATGGTTGGGGCTCGGGCTTATTAAGGACTAGACACATTTGTTAGTTTAGTAGGAGAACCAAATGACAGAGATAAAGTAATTTAAGAAGAGAAAAAAATGACGCCAACGAATCTTCCATTGAAGCGTCGAGTACCCGGCGAGGTCGTCACGTTAATACTTACTTAATATTTCATTGATCTGCATGTTGCGGTACCGTCAGATTTTTATAACGCTACGCTGCGCGCCAGACACGTCAGAGTTCGTTTTCCTCCACTGTCCCAGACAGTATTGTCACCCTAGCAGATCAAAGACAAACTTGGCCTAGTTTTGTTTGGAGGATGACGTAATGGAGTGGTTAAAACTAGGCCCTTCTCAAGACGAGAACGCTACACAAATGTGCGTTGCCGTACGAACGGCTTGCGGGCCTCGGCGGAAAGGGGTTGCGTTCGCAAATTCTGCAAGCACAACAGCCGGTTTAATGCTTAGAACAAAAGTGCGATCTTGGAGGCCAAGTCAACATCAAAGCACCCAACCCAGACAGACACTAGCGTTTTGCTTGCACGTGCTACAGTTTCCATTTCATTCTCCCTAATGTCTCCCTTGCATGCCCTGCTGCGGCTAGGCTAATTCAGCCTGAGCCAGCACTTTTCCCAGACGTCTTAAAACCGAACCCTGGCCAAACGGCGAATATCGATCTCACTGGTGGCTTTAGCTATAGCATAGACTATGGCGTTAGCTACTGCCGCGGCCTGCATTGCGATACGAAGAGACAGACGCTGCTGCTGCTGCTGCAGCCGGCGTTGTTGCTCAATCGCTGATGCAGTTGCTGGACTACGAAAAAGGCTGCAGATACTGCACTGCTCGTTTCGGATCGACTGCAGCAGTAGTAACTTACCGAGGGAGCCAGCATCAACTGCAGCAGAAGTGGAAGCAGCAGCAAGCGATTGTCGCTAGTTTAATGGTTTTAATTTTGGAGTGAAAGAAGGGGAAGGAAGCTTGAGAAGACGCGGTAATTGGGAAATAAACGGAGAAGGGAGGAGAGAGCGGAGGCAGTAACGGGAGTTAACGGTTAACGAGAGAGAGAGAGAGAGAGAGAGAGAGAGAGAGAGAGAGAGAGAGAGAGAGAGAGAGAGAGAGAGAGAGCGACAGACAGAGAGACAGACAGAGAGACACCCAGAGACACAAGCAGAGACACAAGCAGAGTCACAGAGCGACAGAGAGATATACAGACAAAGACTGACAAGATAGAAAGAGAGAGAGAGAGAGTGAGAGAGAGAAAGAAAGAAAGAAAGAGTCAGTCACAGAGACAGAGAGGTACAGAGAAAAAAGAAAACACGTCGCGTAAGGCGAAATTACTACATTTAGTCAAGCTGTGGAACTCACAGAATGAAACTGAACGTAGTCCGCCGCTAGTGCAAAAGGCAGTGACGAGCCTGTTTGGCGCGGTAGCGGTTGCGCTGTGCTTCATAGCACGCTTTACTGTACCTCTCTTCGTTTTAACTTTCTGAGCGTGTTTTTAATCCAAACATATCATATCTATATGTTTTTGGAATCAGGAACCGACAAGGAATAAGATGAAATAGTTTTTAAAACGATTTCGGAAATTTAATTTTAATCATAAAGTTTATATTTTTAATTTTCAGAGCTTGTTTTTAATCCGAATATAACATATTCATATGTTTTTGGAAGCAGAACATGATGAAGAATAAAATAAAAGTAATTTTGGATCGTTTTATAAAAAAAATAATTTTAATTACAATTTTCAGATTTTTAATGACCAAAGTCATTAATTAATTTGTTAGCCTCCATGCTGAAATGCAATACTGAAGTCCGGCCTTTGTCGAAGATTGCTTGGCCAACATTTCAATCAATTTGATTGAAAATTGAGGGTGTGACAGTGCCGCCTCAACTTTTACAAAAAGCCGGATATGACGTCATAAAAGACATTTATCGAAAAAATGAAAAAAAAGTCTGGGGATATCATACCCAGGAACTCTCATGTCAAATTTCATAAAGATCGGTCCAGTAGTTTACTCTGAATCGCTCTACACACACACACACACGCACAGACACACACACACACACACACACACACACACACACACACACACACTGGGCGTCATAGAGGAATATTGCGAGAGAATCGCCTCTGTAATACATGTAAAGTAATTGAAGATGAGCTACATTTTCTAGACAATTGCAAGAAATTTAACAATATTAGAAAAAAGTTAGTAGAAGAAGAAGTATCAAACTGTGACTTAAGGAAACCAAGCGATCTGTTATTTAAAAAAGACGAAAAAATTCAAAAATTGCTTGGAGCCTTTGTTTTTAATTGTTTCAATATTGAATGAAATAATTTGTACATTATTTATCCATTCAGTTATTGTACAACTTGTGTCAATATCCTTAAGGGTTGATGACAATAAATTCTATTCTATTCTATTCTATTCTATTCTATTCACACACACACACACACACACACACACACACACACACACACACACACACACACACACACACACACACACACACACACACACACACATACACCACGACCCTCGTCTCGATTCCCCCTCTATGTTAAAACATTTAGTCAAAACTTGACTAAATGTAAAAAGAGAGAGAGAGAGAAGGAGAGAGAGAGATATGAGGTAGGGGAGGGGGTCTTGTTGGCAGAGGATTTGGTGCTTGCATTTATATTTTCAAACTAGATGATTACCCGCTTCGCCGGGTACCGGCTTCGCCAGGAAGAAGTAGAGCCGAATACCAGGCTTCGCCGGCGCACGAAGGAAAGGAAATAAACGCGCAAAACACTGGAGACCTTCTAAAAATAGTAACGTGCAGTGACCTTCTAAAAATAGTAACGTAGTAACGGGAATATGGATTGACGCCACACGGAGGAAGGGAGATAATCGCGGCTGAAAACACTGGAGAAGATAAGGAAGAGTTACTGGTAGTGGATCCAGACCAAAAAAACCAAAATCGGTTCAGCGCTGCGCGCTGAGAGCACGTGTTGAAATATCTCATCGATGAGGTTGTGTCCGGGGTGGAGCTGAATACGGTGTCCAAATTTGAAAAAGATCCACCGAGAACTTTGGCCGTGCATCGCGAACAGACAGACAGACAGACACTAGTCTTATATATATATATAGATGGATAACTGCATGAAATGTCATGCTAGAACTTCTTTCGGCAAAACAGGCAGATTTCAGCAACATCGTTAGTACATTATTTTGAAGATTGGAATGAGTCAGGGGATGAAGGGGGAGGCGTGTGGTCCGGTGTATGTATGTATGTATGTATGTATGTGTGTTTGTGTATGTATGTATGTGTGTTTGTGTTTGTGTATGTTTGTGTATGTATGTGTGTGTATTTGTGTATGTATGTATGTGTGTTTGTGTTTGTGTATGTATGTATGTTTGTGTTTGTGTATGTTTGTGTATGTATGTGTGTGTGTGTATTTGTGTATATGTATGTGTGTTTGTGTTTGTGTAGGTATGTATGTGTGTTTGTGTATGTATGTGTTTGTGTATGTATGTGTGTATGTGTGTTTGTGTTTGTGTATGTGTGTTTGTGTTTGTGTATGTATGTGTTTGTGTATGTATGCTTGTGTGTTTGTGTATGTGTGTTTGTGTTTGTGTATGTATACGTGTATGTATGTATGTTTGTGTATGTATGTATGTGTGTTTGTGTATGTGTGTTTGTGTTTGTGTATGTATGTGTGTTTGTGTATGTATGTATTTGTGTTTGTGTATGTATGTGTGTGTGTTTGTGTATGTATATGTGTGTGTGTGTGTGTGTTTGTGTATGTATGTATGTGTGTGTGTTTGTGTATGTATTTATGTGTTTGTGTATGTATGTATGTGTGAGTGTGTTTGTGTATGTATGTATGTGGGTGTGTGTTTGTGTATGTGTGTGTGTATGTGTGTGTTTGTGTGTGTGTGTGTGTATGTATATATGTGTGTGTGTGAATAATAATAATAATTTTAGAATAGAATAATAGAATAATAATAGAATAATAATCTTTATTGCCATGAAACACACAGTTTATAAGGCACGTAATTAATTAACAAAGAAACTGTAGTAAAAGCAAACATCATCGTTTTTTGAAACATTCGTAAACAAACTGTGCTAGCTGGGTTTGTAGTTTGGGTATTTGTAATATTTGGCTGGGAAGGTATTGGCCTGAATAGGCTATGCTTGATATGAATTTTTCTCTAATGGAAGTATATTTGGTGCATTTATCCAACAAATGTATTTCATCCTCTATCACATTACATTTTTTGCATAATCTGTCATTTACTGGTGTATTTAAATGTCGACCCTTTTCAATTTCTAAATCGTGTGCACTTATTCTTAACTTTGTTAATGCTTTTCTGTGATCTAAATTTTTTACCTCATTGATATAAGATTGCAATTCGTATTTCCTCGAGTCTGTTACTTTTGCGTAGAATTTTAATTTTGAACTTCCTTCAGACTTTTTATTAATCCAGAATTTTATGAATTTGCATTCTAATTTCTCTTGTATGGCTTTTTGTAACTTTTTAGAATTAAATGTAGATTGATTTTGCCAGACATGATTAAATCCTAATTTATCTACTGCTTGTTTTATGAAATGTGACCATGAACTTTCCCGTGACGGATCTAATAGTGATAAATATGCTTGATATATGTAGGAGTCTTTTTTAGTCTCTAGTATATGAGCCCAATATTTTATGCATTGTGATAATATTCTCAATCCTATTGGAAACCGTCCTAGTTCTGCTAGCACTGGAATTTTCATACTTTTCTTATGCGTACCAAGAATGAATCTGCAAAATCTTATATGTGCACTTTCATGAGGGCATTCCTTGGAGATGCAACATTGAAAAAAGGCATCAATGTCGTCAAATATATGTGTATTTTTTATAATGTACGGAAACCATACTTCTGCGCCGTAACAAATAATTGGGGACACTAACAAGTCAAATAAATTTAAAATTGTTTTTGTTTGAACAAGACTATTTCTGAACGCTTTTCGAAGAGAGTAAGCTGCTTTGTTTCCTTGTTTGCTAAGATGCTCCTGGGCAATATTTAAATTTCCATTTTGGTTGAACACTATACCCAAATATTTATACTGGTCTGTTCTTTTGATAATACAATCTCCACATTTAAATATTGTATTCATTTTGGGAAGACTACGACAAAATATTACAATGTTCGTTTTTTCAGTATTTATTTTTAATCCCCATTGTTGACAGTATATATTTAAGTAATCTAATTTTTGTTGCAGACCTAACTTTGATTTGGATAGCATTACTAAATCATCTGCATACATTAAACATGATATTTTTGTTTTTGAGTTTATATCAATGTATGGTGAATCAAAATCAGGTATATTTGTAGTGAAGTCGTTTATGAAAATGTTGAACAGTATAGGACTTAATGTATTTCCTTGATGAACACCTTTTCTGACATGTATACTCATTGGACACTCTTGATTGTATTCAGTTCTAATGAATGAATTTGTATACATATCTTTTATTATATTGAAACAGTATCCTCTTATCCCTAGTGTATATAGTTTAAGTAGAAGTGCTTCGTGCCATACATTATCAAAGGCTTTCTGAAAGTCTACAAAACATGCATACATTCTTCCATTTTTTAATTTTAAGAGATCGTCTACAATTTTTTTTAATACGAAAATTTGGTCCGTAGTTCGATATCCTTTTCGGAAGCCTGCCTGTTCTTTCCTAATTATGTTATCATCTTCTAAGAATTTTGAAATCCTTGAATTCATTACTTTGCAGAATAATTTACTAAGATTACTGCTCAAAGTAATACCTCTATAATTGCTTGGGTTAAGAGGGTCTCCCTTCTTATAGATTGGTATGCTTATACTTGATTTCCAATTTTTGGGATAATGTCCAGTAATTAATATTAAATTAAATAACTTTGTTAAAATATGTACAGTTCGATCTAAGCTTGCTTTAATAATCTCATTTGATAGTTTATCTGGTCCTGGTGCTTTTTTGTTTTTCAATGACTTACTTTCAATTTTAATTTCTTTTCCTGTAATTGGGTTATCTAATGTGGGTATATTATATTGATGAGTACTCTGTTTTAGTTCCTCTGACACTTCCTTACTTCTTTGTTCTGAAATATCTGGTTTAGTTCCGATTAAATTTGCTAAGTGATTTAGCCATTTGGTTGGATTTATATTACATTTATTATTATTTCTGTCATTATCACCCATTGATTTTAGGTCTTTTAATGTTTTCCAAAGTTTATTTGGATCATTATTGAATTGGTCATTTAATATTAAAACTAATTTATTTCTATATTCTCTTTTTTGTTTCTTTATTAGAGAATTATATCTTTTACGTACATTATAATATTTTTGACAAAGTGAGCTATTAAATGGATATCTGTTCAAAGCGTTTAATATCGATTTTAATTCTTTTCTTTGTTGATAACAATTTTTGGTAAACCAAACTTTGTTTCTTTTCTTTTTTCGAATATTGATTTTCATTTTAATCTGTTTGTTTAGGCTATTATTTGCAGCATTATTTAATATGTCTGTAAATTTATCTGTGATATTATCAACATTGCTCTCTGTGTAACTGGTTTTGCTTATTACACGGGTTTGTTCTATCTCTAATTCTAAATCTTGTAGTTGTCTATTCATATCGGGAGCACTGAGAGCTTGCATAAGTTTTTCATATGAACTGCTGTCCCATTGGTACGTCTCTTTTATACTTAGTTTTTCATTAATATTGTATGATATATTTTGATTGTGTTGATATCTCATTCTTTTATAAGTATTATCTTTATTTATTAATGGGAGTCTGATTTTCATTTCCAATGGGCAATGATCTGAATATACTTGTAAATTCTTGACCCTCATGCTTATAACGTTCTTAAGAAGGTCATGGGAACATATGAAATAATCTACCACACTACAACCTTGGGGTTGATAACAAGTGAATTTGCCTTGTATGTCTCCTAGTATTCTTCCATTGAGAATGTGTATATTGAAATTATTGCATAAATCAACTAATCGTCTACCAAATTTGTGGATCACCTTATCCATTGAACGTCTGCTAAATATATCATCAGAGGAATAATCAGGGGGCAATGTATATATGTTATTGATATTATCATGTTCTATGTAATCTTTATATTCCCCAGATCTTGCATTGAAATCACCACACAGTACTATTGATCCTTTTGCAGACAAGTCATCAATGTCATTTTCTAGATCCTCCCACATTTGAACTGTATTGTCTTTACCGAATGACGAATGCTCTGGTGGTAAGTACACACATGCGAGAAACACATCATTGTGACCAGTATCTGTCATTATTTGTATCCAAACTATGTTGTGGTTACTTTTGGGTAAAATTTTCACATTGGGTCGAATTGAATCTTTGATAAATAAGGCAATCCCTCCCGATGAGCTTCCTGCTTTCTTTCTTTTGGGTCTAATAAAGTTGATAGGTCTTCCAAATCCTGTTAAAAACATTGATTGTTCTTCCTCTTTAGTAAGGTGTGTTTCCTCTATAAGTACAATGTCATGTTCTATTAAAGAACTTGAGACTTTCTCTACATGTAACTTGTTGATTAAGCAGCCATCTATTGTTCCTTTTATCCCTTTAATGTTCCAGCTCAATATTGATATTTGTTTGCATTTGTTCATTGTTGTCTATGTATTTTAGTAGGGCTTTCTCTGTCTAAAGCCAATGTATCTGTTGGCCTGCACAACGTATGGTGCGGTCTGTTCTTCTTCAAGTTGCTGTTTCTGGTATCTGTTGTCTTCTCTTTGGTACTCATGCTTGTTGAACTGCCCATTGTACGATGTGTCTTGTTCTGTTTCCAATCTTGAATTCTGGTATGGGGTGTCTCCTCTGTAGTAGGTGTATCTGTCATACTATCTATTGAAGTAATTCCTGGGTTCTGCCCCATTCTGTGGAGTCGGGTAATGGTTATCTTCTCTGGAGTACCTAGATCTGTTTTGATGCCCACCAAATGATCTCTTTTGACCCTCTCTGAAGTCAGCGTGTCGATTGTACTGCCTGTTGTATGATACATATGTTCGATGTTGATCCCTGTAGTCGGTTTGGTCATCTTCCCTGGAGAACTTCCATTTGTTCCAGTGACCATCAAATGATCTCTTTTGATCCTCTCTGAAGTCAGCATAACGGTTATACTGCTTGTTGTACGGGATATGTTGCCGATGTTGTTGTTGTTCCCTGTAGTAAGTTTGGTTATATTCTCTAGGGTGCAACGATTTGTTCCGATGACTGCCAAATGATCTCTTTTGGTCCTCACTGATATCAGCGTGATCATTGTACTGCTCATTGTACGAAACACGTTGTCGTTGCTGTTGTTGTTGTTCCCTGTAGTCTGTTTGTCTCCATGGCTGGTTTCTCTGGTTCGGAAATGACTCTCTTCTTTTGTGATCTGGTTGTTTGCTCCAAAGAAGGTTTTCTAGATGGTAGCCAATATTTGTCGCGAGGATTCCATCTCCCCTTCTATTCGGGTGTATTCCGTCTCTTTGTAGATGTGCAGCAACATTTGCGTTTCTAATGAAAGAAATGTTCATCTTTGATTGGAATGCAGCTTCCATCTTTGCATTGATAAGGTTCGTGCGAACATTCATGTCCCTTGAGGCTGTTGGAACCACCTGACTTACAATAATCTTCGTTTGGGGAAAATTTTCTTCTGCTGTCTTCACACAGGCTTTCAGTTTTTTTGAGGGTGTTGAGTTGTCTACTTTTGCATCATTCACGCCGACATGAATGATGACATGCTTGTGTGTGTTTGTGTATGTATGTATGTGTGTGTTTGTGTATGTATGTATGTGTTTGTGTATGTATATATGTGTGTGTGTGTGTTTGGGTATGTATGTATGTGGGTTTGTGTATGTGTGTGTTCGTGTGTGTGTGTGTGTGTGTTTGTGTGTGTGTGCGTGCGTGCTTGCGTGTGTGCGTGCGCGCGCGCGCGAACCGTTTTCCTTCACTTTGCGAAAACCTTCGTACTTAAAACAAAAACACAAGGTAATTAAAGGACACAGAGAGGAAGCATCCAGGCAAAGATCAAACAGAGACAATTAAAACAAGAGCCCGAAAAAAAAGAGCCACACAGGAAGACAGAAGAAGAAAGGACTCACACAAAAGAAGAGAAGCGACACATCACACAGACAAGAGACCAATACGACCGGTGTGTGGCTAACCCAGAACACACACTGAGTTTACACCTCGAAAACCTTGCACTGACAGTAGCAGAAGCAGTTCTTCGGCTCTCTGCAGGACCCATCGTGCGACACAGCAAGACTGCTGCTGTGGCCGCACAGACACACACACGCACGCACACGCCACTGTCCGCTGCTCTGGCCTGGTCGATGTGTGCGTTTCTGGAAGAAGCAGCTAGCGTTCTTCAAAGTCATCTCCTTTCCAAAGTGCTCGGAGCCCTCTACCTATACCTACATTTTCTATCTTCTTCTATCTGGGGATGCTGCAAGCAGCTACGGAGGGGGTTTATCTTTGGATCTGCTTCGTGCAGCCCAGCTCAGGTTAAGTCCTTTTCATTTCAAGGTAAGTGAAAACCACACGGTGTATATTTTGTTGTTATTTTACATTGTGCACGTGCGTATAATGCTTGTGGACGCAGTATGCGTTGGAGATGATAGAAAGATGTACTGCGCATTTTGCGTGGTACTTGCATGGTGGATGGTTTATTTATTTTCATGTCGTTTTGCGCAGTGTCGGCAAAATGTTTGGCTAAATAACTACTTTCAATTGGCCAGCATGAATAGATTCTGTATCCAGCTTCACAGCTTTGGAGATGATCACTTTCTTCCAATGCGCGCCTGCGAATAATGCTTGTCGATACGGTGGGAGATAATAGCGAGCACAGAGCACTTTTTGTGCTTGAGTGAGTGGTTTAGTGTGTATGCTTATCTGCGTTTACCTTTTAATAAGCCCGACTAAACGGACTTGGAGCATTCAGTTGTGCTTTCCATCTGTATTTTATTGTAGACCTTTTTACCTATATTCTAATTAAATTGATAAATACTTTTAATATAGACCTTCTGCTGACCGCTGGTCTAAAACGTGTGTGTGAAAGATTAATTGCTACAATTGCCAAAGGGTTTGACCATGTTTGTGTGTGATGTCGTTTGCGGCTCCGGACCTGTTTGCTTGCTTTCACCTGCAGTCACACTGTTCTATCTCATTCTATGTTTTCTTCCGTGTGTCCTTCCCTTTCTTGTCTTTCTCTCGTACCTCAGTGTCCGTCTCCCACTCTGTGTCTTCCTCCATCTGTCCCTCTCTCATTCTCTATCTTCTTCCGTGTGTCCCTCTCTTTCTGTCTTTCTCCCGTGCCTGTCCCTCCAACATTCTGTGTCTTCCTCCGTCTGTCCCTCTCTCATTTTCTATCTTCTTCCGTGTGTCCCTCTCTTTCTGTCTTTCCCCGCCTCTCCCCCTCTCTCTCTCTCTGTCTTTCTCCCGTGCCCTCCCACTCTTTCTGCTTTCCTGTCTGTACCTCTCTTTCTGGCTTTCTCCCGTGCCTGTCCCTCTTTTTCTGCTTCCCTCCGTCTATACCTCCTTTTCTGTCTTTCTCTCATGCTTGTCCCTCTTGTTCTGCTTCCTTCCGTCTATACCTCCTTTTCTGTCTTTCTCTCATGCTTGTCCCTCTTGTTCTGCTTCCCTCCGTCTATACCTCCTGTTCTGTCTTTCTCTCCTGCTTGTCCCTTTTGTTCTGCTTCCCTCCGTCTATACCTCCTTTTCTGTCTTTCTCTCATGCTTGTCCCTCTTGTTCTGCTTCCCTCCGTCTGTACCTCTTTTTCTGTCTTTCTCTCATGCTTGTCCCTCTTGTTCTGCTTCCCTCCGTCTATACCTCCTTTTCTGTCTTTCTCTCATGCCTGTCCCTCTTGTTCTGCATCCCTCCGTCTATACCTCCTTTTATGTCTTTCTCTCATGCCTGTCCCTCTTTTTCTGCTTTCCTCCGTCTATACCTCCGTTTCTGCCTTTCTCTCATGCTTGTCCCTCTTGTTCTGCTTCCCTCCGTCTATACCTCCTTTTCTGTCTTTCTCTCATGCTTGTCCCTCTTTTTACATTTAGTCAAGTTTTGACTAAATGTTTTAACGTAGAGGGGGAATCGAGACGAGGGTCGTGCTGTATGTGTGTGTGTGTGTGTCTGTCTGTCTGTCTGTCTGTGCGTGTGTGTGTGTAGAGCGATTCAGACCAAACTACTGGACCGATCTTTATGAAATTTGACATGAGAGTTCCTGGGAATGATATCCCCGGACCTTTTTTTCTTTTTTTTTCGATAAATACCTTTGATGACGTCATATCCGGCTTTTTGTAAAAGTTGAGGCGGCACTGTCACACCCTCATTTTTCAATCAAATTGATTGAAATTTTGGCCAAGCAATCTTCGACGAAGGCCAGACTTCGGTATTGCATTTCAGCTTGGTGGCTTAAAAATTAATTAATGACTTTGGTCATTAAAAATCTGAAAATTGTAAAAAAAATAATTTGTTTTTAAAACGATCCAAATTTACGTTCATCTTATTTTTCAGCATTTTCTGATTCCAAAAACATATAAATATGTTATATTTGGATTAAAAACAAGCTCTGAAAATTAAAAATATAAAAATTATTATTAAAATAAAATTTCCAAAATCGATTTAAAGACAATTTCTTCTTATTCCTTGTGGGTTTCTGATTCCAAAAACATATAGATGTGATATGTTTGGATTAAAAACACGCTAAGAAAGTTAAAAAGAATAGAGATAAAGAAAAGCGTGCTATCCTTCTCAGCGCAACTATCAATCAATCAATCAATGAGGCTTATATCGCGCATATTCCGTGGGTACAGTTCTAGGCGCTCTGCAGTGATGCCGTGTGAGATGAAATTTTATACGGCCAGTTATACTACCCTGTTCTTCTTGTCAATTTCACTGCCTTTGCATCGAGCGGTGGACTGACGATGCTACGAGTATACGCTCTTGCTGTAAAAATGCAGTGAGTTCAGTTTCATTCTGTTAGTTCAACAGCTTGACTAAATGTTGTAATTTCGCCTTACGCGACTTGTTCTGCTTTCCTCCGTCTATACCTCCTTTTCTGTCTTTCTCTCTTGTTTGTCCCTCTTTTTCTGCTTTCCTCCGTCTATACCTCCTTTTCTGTCTTTCTCTCATGCCTGTCCCTCTTTTTCTGCTTTCCTCCGTCTATACCTCCTTTTCTGTCTTTCTCTCATGCTTGTCCCTCTTTTTCTGCTTTCTTCCGTCTATACCTCCTTTTCTGTCTTTCTCTCATGCTTGTCCCTCTTTTTCTGCTTTCTTCCGTCTATACCTCCTTTTCTGTCTTTCTCTCATGCCTGTCCCTCTTTTTCTGCTTTCCTCCGTCTATACCTCCTTTTCTGTCTTTCTCTCATGCTTGTCCCTCTTTTTCTGCTTTCCTCCGTCTATACCTCCTTTTCTGTCTTTCTCTCATGCTTGTCCCTCTTTTTCTGCTTTCCCCCGTCTATACCTCCTTTTCTGTCTTTCTCTCAAGCCTGTCCCTCTTTTTCTGCTTTCCTCCGTCTATACATGTACCTCCTTTTCTGTCTTTCTCTCATGCTTGTCCCTCTTGTTCTGCTTCCCTCCGTCTATACCTCCTTTTCTGTCTTTCTCTCATGCTTGTCCCTCTTGTTCTGCTTCCCTCCGTCTATACCTCCTGTTCTGTCTTTCTCTCATGCCCCTCTGTTTCTGCTTTCCTCTGTCTATACCTCCTGTTCTGTCTTTCTCTCATGCCCCTCTGTTTCCGCTTTCCTCTGTCTATACCTCCTTTTCTGTCTTTCTCTCATGCCTGTCCCTCTGTTTCTGCTTTCCTCTCTCACATTCTTCCTCCGTCTGTCCATCTCTTCCTGTTTTTCTCCGTCTGTCTCTCTCTCGTTATCTGTCTTCTGCCTTCTGTCCTTCTCTTTCTGTCTTTTTCCGCATGTCCCTCTCTCATTCTCTGTCTTCCTCCGTCTTTGTCGCTTTTTCTGTCTTCGAGAACACCCTTATTTGACTAAATGTTTTAACATAGAGGGGGAATCGAGACGAGGGTCGTGGTGTCTGTCTGTGCGTGTGTGTGTGTGTGTAGAGCGATTCAGACTAAACTACTGGACCGATCTTTATGAAATTTTACGTGAGAGTTCCTGGGAATGATATCCTCGGATGGTTTTTTCTTTTTTTCGATAAATGTCTTTGATGACGTCATATCCGGCTTTTTGTAAAAGTTGAGGCAGCACTGTCACACCCTCATTTTTCAATCAAATTGATTGAAATTTTGGTAAAGCAATCTTCGACAAAGGCCGGACTTCGGTATTGCATTTCAGCTTGGTGACTTAAAAATTAACTAATGACTTTGGTCATTAAAAATCTGAAAATTGTAAAAAAAAAAAGAACATTTTATAAAACGATCCAAATTTACGTTCATCTTATTTTTCATCATTTCCTGATTCCAAAAACATATAAATATGTTATATTTGGATTAAAAACAAGCTCTGAAAATTAAAAATATAAAAATTATGATCAAAATGAAATTTTCGAAATCAATTTAAAAACACTTTTATCTTATTCCTTGTCGGTTCCTCATTCCAATTTCATTCTGTGAGTTCCACAGCTTGACTAAATGTAGTAATTTCGCCTTACGCGACTTGTTGAATACTTCTCTGAGAATATTTTCCTCCCTTATCACGATCATGATCTTCCTCACATCCTCCCGCTTTACCTGAAGGTGCAGACGTATGTCTCCGTTTCTTCTGTCTTCAATCTCCTTGTGTCTTTCTGTCTGTCTGTCTGTCTGTCTGTCTGTCTGTCTGTCTGTCTGTCTGTCTCTCTCTCTCTCTCTCTCTCTCTCTCTCTCTTCCCCCTTCTCTACCCCCCCACCCCCATTTACGCTTGAGGTCGAATTGCACCAGAGGCCAACACAACTGTTTGAGAACAAATAGCCCTCGAACCTCGTTGCCACAAGGTGTGTTAAGGCTATGGGTTTGGTCAAGCAGTGTTGACAGTACTTTGGACACAGTTTGACAATGACACGTGCTTAGCGAACTGTGTCCAAATCAAAACAGCCACGAGAATGTGTCATTTGTGTGTGCGTGTAAATGTGTGTGTGTGTGTGTGTGTGTGTGTGTGTGTGTGTGTGTGTTTGTGTGTGTGTCATTTGTGTGTGCGTGTATGTTTGTGTGTGTGCGTGTGTGTGTGTGTGTGTGTGTGTGTGCGCTTATAATTATTTGGTTGAAAGATCAAGCAAAGCACTTTGGACCTCTCTCTCTCTCTCTCTCTCTCTCTCTCTCTCTCTCTCTCTCTCTCTCTCTCTCTCTCTCTCTCTCTCTCTCTCTCTCTCTCTCTCTCTCACTCTCTCTCCCAAGTAGCTGTCAACAATTGGCAAAGCTTTATGATTTACACAAATATGTTCTTTAGTATATATGTATTATGTGGAATTTATGTTGCGATTTTCCATCATCATCAGCATCATCAGCATCATCATCATCATCATCAACATCTTCATCATAATCATTTACACCATATAATCATTATAAGCATTAGTGTAAACGTTGGTATTGTGTGAATTTTACCGTCGATCACTTTACATGTGCAACCTCAATTAACATGTTGCATGTTTCGCTTTCGATTTGTATGTTGCTTACTTTGTCATTTTGTTGTTTATGTTTATTTGCTTGTTTGCTTACTTGTCGATTGTTTGCTGGTTCGTTCGTTTACTTTGTTTACTTGTCATGTTGCTTTACTTGTGTATCATTTATTAGACATGTGTATTAGAAGTAAGGACCGGTTGTAAGAAAAGGCGTCGCCTTAAACCTCTATCCTTGAAAAATAAAGTTCCATCATCATCATCATCATCTCTCTCTCTCTCTCTCTCTCTCTCTCTCTCTCTCTCTCTCTCTCTCTCTCTCTCTCTCTCTCTCTCTCTCTCTCTCTCTCTCTCTCTCTCTTCACACTCCCACACGAGCGCTTCAAGACTGACGTCATTGTTAATGATATTAACGCTCTGTGGTTAAATATGTTGTTCCTGTCGCCCCAACTTTTCAACTAGTAAAGCCTGTACAGGTGTCCAAGAGTTTGATAAGGGCTCGTGTGTATCAAGAAGCACAACGAGAAAGACTGATATGATTAAAAGAGAGAGAGAGAGAGAGAGAGAGAGAGAGAGAGAGAGAGAGAGAGAGAGAGAGAGAGAGAGAGAGAGAGAGAGAGAGAGAGTTAAGTGTTATCACCACTGCTAATATCCAGCCAATAAAGGCAAACACAGTCGGATCGGTCTTGCAAATTTGTGGGGAACCAATTTACGCCTGAAACAAACGCGGTGACAAATACGAAAAAAATGGGAGAATCAGAAAACACGGTTGCTATAGAAGGAGGACCAGAAAGGAAAAGGTGGCCATGTGAGTCGGATACAGGGGGTGAGGGCGGACGTGGGGAAAAAAGACAAAAAACGTTCGTTAGCAAAAGACAGGGGAATGAGGGATAGGCTGATCAGAGAGAACGTTCGGGCGGGAGGGGGGGGGAGGCGAGAGAGATAAGAATAAAGACCAGATCAGATAATCTTAAACAAATCAGGCAGAGCACTATTTTAAGATCTAATAAACAAAGGGAAGTAATTAGCTCTCTACATGCATACCACAAGTAGGAGTTATGCGTAACCAATCTCCTGGCACCTGAGAGAAAACCAGCATTGAAATGAACAAGCGACTTTCATGCTAAGATCAGATAAAATCATAATTTTCTTTCTTTACGAGGGTAGTGATGTAAGCAATTGTTGTTTTATCACAATCAGCATTTGCCCAAGAGTGGATACATTCTAACGTTAACATTAAACTTATCACGTCATAACTACATGCAATAAACACATATCGTTACGTAATGTATAGACACTCCCGAAGATCCAGTATCACTTCATCATTAGTTATCATTTGATCAGTAGGCAAGTGATCCCTTGAAAACCATGGACAAAGCATGAAGTAAATAGAGCATAAGTTTCCTGCAACAAGTACATTTTTACGATAATCTGTGAGATTGTTTTAAAAAAGCAGTTTTCACTAAACTGTCTCTCGAAGAACTTTAGGAAGTGAACTTTTAGAGAGAGAGAGAGAGAGAGAGAGAGAGAGAGAGAGAGAGAGAGAGAGAGAGAGAGAGAGAGAGAGAGAGAGAGAGATCAAATCAAATCAAATCAAATTTTATTTTACGAGGGTTGTGGCATAAGCAATATAAACGAGCTTCTTTTCAACCAGCCCTCGCCCAGAGAGGGACTACTCTTATCTTACATATATAGCTATTCTGATGAACACGTGGGGGAATTCGGGGGCTGTGATTGGATGGTCTCTTCCGATCATCAAAGCATAATGCGGCGGAAGTCGGCCATTTTACTCAATATCCAAAAGCATATTGTCGATAACAAAGACACATGGTTCCGGTTTCTTCCACGTGTATAAAGTACACGCATACCTCGCCAGGTTTGTTTCTGTGACTAGTCGACAGACGATGCCATTTGCTTTGTGTGTGTTTTTGTTGTTGCTTACTGTACATGACATACATTACGTGTAAAATCCAGTTCTTTAACAGGCAACAAACCTTGCAAATTTCCAGAAGCTGCAATCTGAAGCGACCTATCTCTGATTCTAGCAGACGATCTCTCCAATGTTTAACACAAAATCAGCAAACTCTCCTGTCACATAGAACGTCCATTGTATAGTGCAATGTTGAAATGAAGTTACCGGTCTGAAACATTCAGTCGTTTCTTCTGAGACAATCCTTGTTCTCTTATCATCTACAGATTTACCGCAGTCTTCACCACGCGAATTCCCAACGGAAGTCAGACTTTCGAACATACAATATACGTAGGCAAGCATGATACGTCATGACGTCATATGATTCCTAGCATATTGACGTAATGCTAAACATCCGGTTATCTCGAGTTTTCTCCGTAATACATGTCCGTGGGTTTTCAATGTTCGGTTATTTCCGTGGCTTCATGCGGAAAGGGAACCGTCGTCTGCAATCAGCGACATGGACCATTCTGGTACTTGTTGCTGACAAAAACATGATTTTAACACAGAATTTAATGTCAGAATAGCTATATAAACGTTATTGTGTTTTCATCGTAGCAATAGGGTCCGATATTTAGACTCGAACAAGTATAATGCGACTCGTCTTCGACTCGTCGGCATTATACTTGTCTCGTCTAAATATCGGGCCCTATTGCCACGCTGAAAACACAATAGCTGGTAATTATATACAAACATAAAACAATTACAAAGGATAAACATAAAAGTAAAAAAAAATTTTTTTAAAAAGACAGAAAAACTATTAACAGGACTATACACACGTTGCAGGCTATACACAAATTCTTACGTTATGATCAAGATTCGGAATTACCAGAACATGTTTAATGAAACAATGATGCTGTATGGACAGATATGATCAATATGAAAATAATCAGAACGAAGTCTTCCATCACTGTGACTTTTCGTAATTTGACATTAAATGTAATGAGAGGTGTTTTTTGAAAGTATTGAGACTCGTTGGGACTCGAACTGATTCCGGGAGAGAATTCCACAAAACGTTGCCAGAATAAGCTAAACTTGATTTAAAAAGATCTATCCGTGGGAGAGAGAGAATTGAATTGAATTGAATTGAATTGAAATTTATTTTACGAGGGTGACAGAATAAGCAATGTATACATGCTTCTTTTCATCCGGCCCTCGCCCATTGAGGGGTAACAAACAAGAAGAAATAAAAGATAAGTTTAACAATAGTACAAATGACATATTTACCATAATTAACATGTCAAGCAACCAATAAGACATTTTAAGATGCATTAGGATTCTTTAGCAATGCTTGAAAATTATATATAACAGGGAAATATGTGTTTGTATAAAAAAAATCCTTCATGAATTATATATAATCATGTTTTTCAATATAATCAGAGAGTACAGTTATATTTTGCCAGCTGCTTGATAATAGTTTTTATAAGTTTTGTAAAAGAAACAGCATGTAATATTCCTTGAATGATGTTTCATGAATTCGTAATTTAATTATATTTGGAATGGCGTTCCACATAATTGCTCCAGAATATGATAGACTCGACTTGTACAGGTCAATTCTTGGAGTTGGTGTAATTAATTTGTTACATTTTCTATAATGATTTATTATGAAATTTGAGGCAATGAGTGTAGGGGCATTTCCTGACATAATTCTATGCATCATCACACCTTTGTTATATGCAAATCTATCTTTGATAGGAAGAATTTGCATATAAAAAATAATATAAGATAATATAATATAATAATAATAATAATAATAATAATATAGATTATAATATAATATAAGAGAGAGAGAGAGAGAGAGAGAGAGAGAGAGAGAGAGAAAGAGAGAGAGAGAGAGAGAAAGAGAGAGAGAAAGCTAAACTTGATTTAAAAAGATCTATCCGTGGGAGAGAGAGAGAGAGAGAGAGAAAGAGAGAGAGAGAGAAAGAGAGAGAGAGAGAGAGAGAGAGAGAGAGAGAGAGAGAGAGAGAGAATTGAACTTTATTGAACTTTATTTTACAAGGATTTAGATTTAAGGCTACGCCTTTTCTTACAATCTGTCCTTGGGACGCATAGACACACAATTATATAATTAAAAAAAATAATTAAAAAAAAATAAAAATTAAAAAGTTAAAAAGTTAACCAACAAAAGGAGGTCGGAAAACGTGATAATAAAGATGACGATGATGACGATAATGATGATGATAATGATGATGATGATGATAAAGATGAGGCATGAAGAGCACACATATGTGGTTATTCATAAAATCAAATGCATACTATGTAGGTAATTATAAATACAAGCTGGTGGCAATCGAACATGTAGCAATAGAGTAACAAAAATATGTTCAGAATATATACAATGCACAGCATATTTTTGACGTAATACTAAGTTTGGTAAGTCAAAAGGCGTTAAACTACTCAGACATTAAGTGGTTTTTTACACATTTTTTAAAACGTTTTAATGACTTTAGGTGCTTAAAGGATGATGGAAGTGAATTCCAAACTGAAGTACCCGAAAAAGCAAGACTGGTCTTATACAGGTCAATTCGTGGAATTGGTGGGATCAAGTTGACCGACCCATATCTGTGGGTAGCTTTATTAAATAATGATGTAATGTAAATCGGCACTTTTCCGTGATACAATTTATGCATGAAAATGGCTTTGTTTAACTTGAGATGCTTTTCCAGTGGAAGAAAGTTAAGCATTTTTAATTTCATATCTGTTGAGGCATTATCCTTTACGATGAGTTTGGCCGAGCGACGATAGAGCGAGTCTAACTTTTTCAAGTGGACATCACTGCTGCCATCCCAGAGCGTCGAAACATAATTAATGTGAGGCATTACATGAGCATGGTGGAACATTTCCAGAGTCCTTCTGTCGGTATATGAGAGAGAGAGAGAGAGAGAGAGAGAGAGAGAGAGAGAGAGAGAGAGAGAGAGAGAGAGAGAGAGAGAGAGAGAGATGAACTCGGAACAGAAAGAGAAAGACTCATCAAAGAGAATTAGAGAGGGAAAGAGAGGCAAACAGACATACAGGCATTACGTGCGTACACGTTGTGCGTGTGTGTGTGTGTGTGTGTGTGTGTGTGTGTGTATGTGTGTATGTGTGTGTGTGTGTGTGTGTGTGTGTGTGTGTGTGTGTGTGTGTGTGTCTGTCTGTCTGTGTGTGTCTGTGTCTGTGTCTGTGTGTGTGTGACAGTTACAGGCCGACTTTCTCATTAAGCGTTTTCAATTAACTAATTACTTTCAGCAGCCACATTCCGTCTTGGGGGAACGGGGCCAGCCAGCATCCTCACCTACTCAAGGTACTTTACCTCCTCTCCCCGAGCCTGGCGCTGAGTGTCCATGCGTCTCAGACCGAAAACCCTAAAGGGTTAGGTCCTTGAAGCTGACAGTTAATTGCTTTATTTGGACTGCAGACGGATCCTGCACTGACAACTTGAAGCTGAAGATCGCTGGTGCCCCTTGTCATGAGTATGTGTGTGAGTGTGGGGTGGGGGATGGGTATGGGGGGGGGTCGTTACGTCTGTATGGCTGGCTGGCTTTCTGACTGGTTTCTCTGTCTCTTTCTGTCTCTGCCAATCCGTTTCTCGCTCTTCGTCTGTTTCTCTCTGCCTGTCTAAATAATATCCATTTGACTGTCTTGTCTCTGTACATATAATTATTTCAGTCTCCATTTTGACTGTCTTGTCTCTGTCGGGGCACCTTTCTGCACTTGAGTCTCTGATTTCAGTCTAGGTATTTCAGTCTCAATTGTCTCCTTCTCTGTCGAATTTTTTTCAGTCTCCATTTGACTGTCCTCCCTGCACCATCTCTCTCTGCCTCGCTCTGGCTCTGTCGACGTATGTTTTTTTAATCATTCTCTGTCATTGTCTCTGTCTCTATCTCTCTGTCTTATGGCCAAACGATATGCCGAAGCATTCAACTCTTTGTCCTTTTTACAATTAGTCAAGTTTTGACGAAATGCTTTAACATAGACGGGGAATCGAGACGAGGGTCGTGGTGTATGTTTGTGTGTATGTGTGTGTGTGTGTGTGTGTAGATCGATTCCGAGGAAACTACTGGGCCGATCTTCATCAAACTTGACATGAACATTCTTCCAGATGATATCCCCGGACAGTTTTTGTTTGTTTTGATAAATGTCTTTGATGACGTCATATCCGACTTTTAGTGAAATTTGAGGCGGCACTGTCACGCCTTCATTTTTTAACTAAATTGATTGAAATTTTAGCTAAGCTATCTTCGACAAAGGCCGGACTTTGGTATTGCATTCAGCTTGAAGGCTTACAAATTATATAATGAGTTTGATCATTAAAATTTTGAAAATTTGAATTAAACTTATTTTTTTAGATATCGATCCAAAAAAAATGTCATCTTATTTTTCATTAATTTCTGATTCCAAAAACATATCAATATATTATGTCCGGATTAAAAACAAGCTCTGGAAATTAAAAATATGAAAATTATGATCAAAATTCAATTTCCGAATAACGATTTATAAACACTGTCAACTTACTCCTTGTCGGTTCCTGATTCCAAAAACATACAGATATGTTATGTTTGCATTAAAAACAAGCCCAGAAAGTTCAAAAGAATAGAGATACAGAATAGTGTGCTATCCTTCTTTAGCGCAACCACTGCCGTGCTAAACTGGCTTGTCAATTTCACTGCCTTTTCCACTAGCGGGAATCCTGACGATGCTATACGGTCTTGGTGAAAATATGCAGTGCGCTCAGTGTCATTCTGTGAGATCAACAGCTTGACTAAATGTAGTAATTTCGCTTCACGCGACTTGTTCTTCTGTCTGTCCGCCCGTCCGTGTTTTGTCCGGCTGTCTCTCTGTCTGTCCATCCGTCCGTCTGTCCTTCTGTCTGTACGTCCTTCCTTCTATTGCATGCTCTGTCTGCTTGTCTACATGTATGTTCGTCCGTCTGTCTCTGTTTCCGCTTGTCCTTCAGTCTGTTCGTACGTATCTCTATCCGTCTTCTTGTCTGTCTTGTTTATTGGAATCTCTATCTCTTAGTCTCTCTCATTGACTGACTGCCTTCCCTTTCACGCACACATATGCTCCCGCTCTCCCTCTCATCCTCTTTTGCATCTTCTTCTTCTTCTTCTTCTTCTTCTTCTTACTGTAACTCTCCTTCAGAGATGGCATGAAAGCAACGCACTAAAACTCCGCTCTGGGACATGGCTGGAGGTTGCTGCACTTTAATTGAAGGACCTGGACAGCCAACAATGACTGTAATTATCCCACAGCTAACTTGGCGTTGGCTGCATGTGCTTAGGCCAAAAAAAAAAAATTGTCTGTTTAGGGTAACATGACCAAAAAAAGTAGGGTCGGTAGGTAGGTATTTTTTGTTTTTTTGTTTTTTTGTAAATGCTATGTTGGCTGAACATTCACTTCTTATATTTGATGAATACATGTTTCAAAACTAACGTATAAATAAAACAGAGAGAAAGGGAGAGAAAGAAACGCCAAATGTCTTTTTTTAGCATTTTTACCTCTTTTTTTTCTTCTTTTTTTTTGAAATCAAAAAAAAGTTTTTGGGTCGGCGCCAAATCGATAGGGTCGGTCGGGTTACCCTAAACAGACAAATTTTTTTTTGTGGCCTTATCGACCTGCAGGAGTCTGCTTCGTTGGCACATCGGAAGTTGTGCAGACCCGTCCAGTCCCAAATGAGACCTGCTCTTAAAGGACGTCCTTAATTGGGCCCGAGGTTGACTTCACGAAGACTTCGCAAAGGTTTTTTTTAACCAAAAATTGAATGCCAAATGCCAAAGCTTCGTGCAGAGAGTTTCGTGAAGCAGACTTAGCGAAGTCGACTTCGTCCAATTAATATCTTTTCTCATGATTTTCAACTTACTTTGGTCAGCGACAAGTCAAGTTCAAATTGACACGGT
Source organism: Littorina saxatilis (assembly GCF_037325665.1). NCBI lineage: Eukaryota > Metazoa > Mollusca > Gastropoda > Littorinimorpha > Littorinidae > Littorina > Littorina saxatilis. Next base: position 49,267,150 of record NC_090247.1, on the reverse strand, counting down.
CTTCTGATGGCTAAAATGGAGTCAAAGAAAGCATCTGTTTCATTTCAGTTGCAGAACTCTACCCGATGGTTTGAGGCATTCGCTGCGAACATGTCATTATTCAGACACTACTCAGGACGTCTTTTGTTTCCATTTAGAGCATGGCTGACTAAACATACAAATACAGCCTCCAGAGAAAAAATGTCCTGTCTTCAAAAGAACACAACAGTCAGCGTCATCAAAATCCGATTTACAAACACAGAAAGATAATCGAACTTGCATTTAGAAGATTAAACGAGAACCATGCTGCACTCTTTTAACCCTTTTTTTGTTATGCACGGGAATCGTCGGTCTCCTTTCCCTTGATTTTTCTTGGAGTGCAGTTTGCCGCTGTCTGGCCCAGGCTTTCATGCTTTCGTTAAAAATCAGCGCACTCCTTGAACCAGACTATTTTTAACGATTTCGTCATTATGAGAAGTTTCACATCGGACGCTTTGGCCACAGGCACCGGAATCAATCAAAATCATGCAAGAGTTAGCGTTTCGTGTTTTTTTTCTTCTGAAAGGCTTCTTTGTATTCTCTTTTCTTTTTGTTCCCCCCTTTTTTTCTTCTTTGTTGGTTCGGTCAATCCTTTCTAGCTTGCGTAAAGATTAGAAGCGAAACTGGATCTTTAGCTGGTCATTTATTCGGAAAGTAGCAAATAAGATTGTTAAAAATATGGTGTTGTTATTTGATGGCAACCACAACTTAGAAATATGTGTTTCTGCTCAGTGACGCCAAAACATTTTCTGAAGGATGTAATCACGTTTCCTGTTGTTTTGGAAGTCGTCTGAAGTAATAAGGTAAGTTTATATCGTTTAATAAGATATTTCATCGTCCAAACAATTCATACAATCATTTTTCAAAATGATAAAACAAAACCAAAATGAGACACATTGAAATAAATTCAAAATAAGATAAAACAAAACAAGATAAAACACAATAAAAGTTGGAAAAAAATCGAACAATAAAAGAAATGAAAGGAATTAAAACGATAACAAGCAGAACAGCTTATAAACACAACAGTGAACATTTAGTCCCGACGCCTGTGAAATGACCTCATTCTTCTTGACACGGACTTCACGTGCAGTTTGTCACCTAACTGTCTGTGGGTGGGTCAGCGGTCTTGTGGGTGTTCCCTCATTCTGACAGTGGCTGGGGAAGCCTGTCAGACCCCGAATCCAATAACACCCGGCTTCCTTTGATGGATGATGTTGCTTATGGATGGAAGATTCATACACACTGCGGTACATTACAGGAGCAACTTCGAAAAATCAGGGTGGCAAAAAGAACATGTTTACTCGAACACTCTAAATTCGAACTCTGGCTTTTAAAAAAAAATGTATTACAGCTCAATGCTAGTCGCTCTGCAGAGCCACACATATGTTTTTTGTATGGTTATTTTTTTCAGATTTAGTAATGACGTTTTTTTATGTAAATTCTTGGTTGTACTGTTTAAACAAATGAAAGGCATAACGCCGACTGACAACATTCAAAACACGAAAATGCTTTTGTAGAGTGTGGGCAGCGATTGCAGGTATTGACGATATCGAGAAAAGCAGTGTGAAGTGATCATGATTTCCTAAAGTGTGTTTCCTTGTTCTTTTGATTCGTCCATTGTTGTCTTTGTTCTGGTCATTTACGGCTGATTTCTCGTTAACAGAACCAAATAAAAGAAGTTAATCTTTTTTTTTAATCGAATTCCTTTAGAACATTACGAAACCTGTTCGGCATTCACTGCAAGCACTTAAGTTGAAGCAACAAGGGGGAAAGTAACGCCGATACACTATAACACCCAGACCAAATCCGCCATTTTTGCCCGGACTTCTGTCTCTTCCGACCCTTCCTTAACGCCTTCTAACCCAAACAACTGCCCCCCCCCCCCCCTCCCAATCACACCCACACCCAACTCACTCTGGCTCTTTTCCTTCTTGCTACCGAAACCTGAATATATCAGTAGTCATGGTGTTGTTTGTTGGTGTGAACTTTCACAGCTTCATAGCCCTCTTACATTTGTTGTCATCAAAGTACAGTGAATATGGGGAAGTATCTTGACCTGTTTTCCTCTTGTGTGACCGAAGAAGTGACCACTGACCACCCCCTCCCCATCCCCCGTCACCCGCGATCACTCAACCCCCAAATGACTATTGCCCATAATTTATGGGTTTCCTTGCACCAACGTAGATTTACTGCTCTCGATTTTTTTTCGGGGGGGGGGGGGGGAGCGGTTATCGAAGGACGAGGTTGTGGCGGACAGTATATTGACCTCTTATTTCCTCTGTGCCAGGAATTGACCGGCCAGCAAGGTTATCTGGCCTGGGTGTTAATTCTGATGGTTATGTCCTCATCTATATCGACTGTACGGCTCTGGAACTGAAAGGCGTTAAAGAGACCTACCTCGCCGTGTAAACGACCACGAAAACTCCCACTGAACTGTCCAAGCTTCAGCATGGAGTAAGATATCATTCTACCACATTCCCAAAATCAATAGGCTGGACGCTTTCTCTGCAGATTGGTAATTTTATGTTGAACTAATTTGGAATATTGACATAGCTATCAGTTATGGAATGAATTCAGCAACAAATCCCCACTCTGCACTGAAAGCAGACAGGCTTTTAATTGTTGTGTATGTCCAAGTGGAAGGATGCTCTCATCCCACGCCTGGAAGATCTATTGGGGCTCACAAGATTGGCTGCATGGGAAGTAAAGTACACCTGTCTTGGCGACCAACTCTCGATTACGACCACCAGCTTCTTACGACCTCACCGAAGGATCCCCGAGTCTTTTTGTTCTTTGAAATTCCCGTTACATAACGGCCACTTGTCTTCAGCGACCACTGATGCCCAAATCGTTAGAACTCTCCGTCCCTTCCTCACCCCACCCCTACTTCCCCAATCCGTTCCCCTCATCTCTTATAGCCCCAATAACACTCGTTGAAACCAAACATCCTTGGGATTTCTTGTACCTACGTAGTTTAATGTGTCTCTTACTTTTTATGTTTACGTTGAACAATATGGAAATGGCGGATAATGTGTTGACCACTTGCTTTCTCTTCGAAAAAAACCCTGACCAGTAGACAAGGCTATATATCAGTCTAAAGAGGATGTTAAGTCGGGCCGTTAGGTCTATATCAATATCGAGTGACCTGGTCTGGTACTAAAAGGCGAATGGTTTTAAATCGTATGCTCGATTTCCTAGAATGCTCGGATTGTGAATTCTTGTTGCCAATCAATACGGCGAGCTGTGACAGAAAACGGAAAAGACGCACGGTATGCAAAATCGAAAGAGATCTCTACATAGATTAGACAATCAAATGAGGTGTAGTATAAAGGGATGTATAACGTAGAGAGAGAGAGAGAGAGAGAGAGAGAGAGAGAGAGAGAGAGAGAGAGAGAGAGAGAGAGAGAGAGAGAATGAGAGATAGAGACAGACAGACAGACAGACAGACCAAAAATCAGACACAGACAAACAGACACAAGGAAAAGGACAAATGTTTTGTTATTGAGGAAGACGGTGCTCATGAACTATCGTGCACATCCATTACATCTTTTTACATTTTGCAAAAGAGAATGTGCTCTCTCTCTCTCTCTCTCTCTCTCTCTCTCTCTCTCCCTCTCTCCCTCTCTCTCTCTCTCTCTCCTCTCTCTCTCTCTCTCTCTCTCTCTCTCTCTCTCTCTCTCTCTCTCTCTCTCTCTCTCTCTCTCTCTCTCTCTCTCTCTCTCTCTCTCTCTCTCTCTCTCTCTCGATGAAGCGTTTATCATTCCTCCGATTGCAGTTCATGAGGTCGGAACATTTATTGAAAACCTGGAGAATAAAAAGTCCATGGGTCCTGATAAAATACCCGTGAAATTATTGAAGCTTTCTCTACCGTATATTGTGAATTCGCTCACGTTCGTATATAACCTTAGTATTGAGCAGAACTTTTTTCCGTCTAAATTGAAAAGCGCCAAAGTCATACCCCTTCCCAAATGTAAAGCTCTCTCAGACCCAAGTAATTTTAGACCCATTTCTTTGCTGCCTGTTTTGTCAAAACCATTAGAACGGCATGTGCACAAGCATCTTCTTGCTTACATGGAAGAACAACATTTGTTCCATCAGTTTCAATCCGGTTTTCGGTCCAAGCATTCTTGCCACACAGCTCTTACGTCTCTCTGTGAAGCTTGGCTGTCAGCAATGAACAAGTCTGAAGTTACAGGAGCATTGTTTTTGGATTTTAAGAAAGCATTTGACTTAGTCGATCATTCCATATTGTTGAAAATATTACACTATTATTTGAGAAACGATTCGGTCTGTGACTTCTTTAAATCGCATCTTGCTGACCGGACACAATATGTCACTCTACAATGCCAGAATTCGTCCACTGCACTAGTAAAACATGGCGTCCCTCAAGGGTCTGTATTAGGACCTATTCTCTTTTGTATTTACGTTAATGATTTGCCTTTACATGTATCGGATGATAAAGTCAAATGCGAGTTTTTTGCAGACGATTCGTCTATTCATACCAGTAACACCTCGTTGGAATCAGTAAATTCTTCCCTGAAGAACACTTTGGACGAAGTTGCGAAATGGTGCACATCAAATGCCATGATACTGCACCCAGAAAAAACTAAAAGCATTGTTATTACCACAAGACAAAAGCATCAGATAAGTCCTCTTAAATTACAACTGTCCTTAGGTACAACTCAAATACAGCAAGTTAAAGAACATCGCATACTTGGTGTAACTGTCGATGAAGAAATGAAATGGCAAACACACATAAGCAACCTCTGCAAAGTGTTATCAAGGAATTTGTATTTGTTGTCAAAACTCAAACATTATGCCAAATCTGAAACATTAAAAATGTTCGTTCATGCTCATATAATGCCTCATATTAATTTTGCTTCGACATTGTGGGATGGCTGCAGTGATGTTCACTTATTGAAACTCAATTCTTTGTACCGTCGTGCTGCAAAACTTATCCTGTATGAATCGCACATGTCTACGGAAATGAAGTTAAACAGCCTTAATTTCCTTCCCCTAAAAACCCACCTTGCATACAATAAGGCTGTCTTTATGTATAAATTAGTTCATGGTGATGTGCCCAGTTATGTGCAATCCTATTTTACACATGTAACGAAGAGGTATGGGTCTCAAAATTTACTTCCTCCAATTCCTCGTATAGATCTTTATAAATCCAGCTTAGCTTTTTCAGGATCATCTCTGTGGAATTCTTTGCCAATAGAAATCAAACAATCCGCATCCTTAAAGGCCTTTAAAAGGCAGTTGCACACACATTTGATCACACTACAAACTGCCCCTGATGTTTAGTTTCCGTTGTGTACTCGAATAATGTATGCAATGCTCTTAAGTGTTTGTTTGTTTTTTAAATATTGTATATGTAGTTAATCTGAATGTGTAATCCCTCGTCCCCCTCCCCCTTCTTCTTGAAACTTTAGCTGCCTGTATATGGCCCTGTTCGGCAATCCATTGCTGTACTTTTTTAAGAAATTTTAAAAAACATTTACGTTTGTTGTGTCTGGTTTTGTTTTATATGACTTTGTGAGTCCAATATTGTTTATGTTTATACTCGACCATTATTTTGATGTTTTATTAGTTTAATACTTTAATGAGGTATGTGCGCAGTCTTTGCTTTTGTTTACAATTATTCTCTGTATATGTTCCAAGGACAGGTTGGAAGATTAGGCTAAGCCTAAAACCTTTATCCTTATGTAATAAAGTTCTGAGTTCTCTCTCTCTCTCTCTCTCTCTCTCTCTCTCTCTCTCTCTCTCTCTCTCTCTCTCTCTCTCTCTCTCTCTCTCTCTCTCTCTCCACACACACTCTGGTGCCAAATCATTGGAAAAGGCGGGCAGTGCTGTCTGGCGGATGGAAGGGTTCGAGGTCTTGGGAATGCAGTCCAGATGGGACTGGGTGGCCGAGTGGTAACGCACTTGCGCTCGGAAGCGAGAGGTTGCGTGTTCGACCCTGGGTCAGGCCGCAATTTTCTCCCCCCTGTCCTAACCTAGGTGGTGGATTCAAGTGCTAGTCTTTCGGATGAGACGAAAAACCGAGGTCCCTTCGTGTACACTACATTGGGGTGTGCACGTTAAAAGATCCCACGATTGACAAAAGGGTCTTTCCTGGCAAAATTGTATAGGCATAGATAAAAATTTCCACCAAAATACCCGTTTGACTTGGAATAATAGGCCGTGAAAAGTGAATGTTCGCCTAATAGGCTTGAAGTTTGCTGGTCGATGTGAATGCGTTATATATTGTGTGTAAAAAATGTCTGTTTGTCTGTCTGTCTGTAAAAAAATTCCATTTCAAACGGCAGAAATTAATATGTAAAGCGCGGAGAGCACAGCTGTGGTTCGCGCTATATAAGCTCCCCATAATAATAATAAAATAAAAAAATAATAATGATTGATTAGTCCTTATCTAGATCATTCGGAATTAATGCCAGCAATGTATCGCCTATTTTTAATTAACACCACAGACAGAAATAGGCGTGGTCGATTGCTTGATCATGTCTTCTTTCATGTCCTGTATGTTTTCCTGGTCCATTTCGTATTTCTGTCCATTCTTTCTTTTTCATTATTCTTTGTCTGAAACTCTGTCGTCATATTGTTTGCTTGTCTTTCTCCTTCTTCTTGATCATTTGTATTACCACCTCCACCATCATAATCAACATCAACACCATTACTACCACCACTACCTCAGGCACCCTTCTCCTCCTCCACATCATTATTGTCATCATCATCATCATCATCATCATCATCATCATCATCATTATCATCATCATTATCCACCATCAATATCATCATCATTATCATTATCATCAAAATCGAATCTTCCCCCTCCTCCTTGGCCCACAATTTGTACGGTAAAACCTTCTTGAAAAGACACGTGTCAAAAGCCCCTCAACCTCGCAGAGGTCAAATACTTGTTATATTTTTTCTTCTAACTTCGCATACATCTATCGATCCTACACATCTAAAGCTGCTTACTTCATAGCACTTTCACCCACCATTCATCGTAGACCTACAGAAAATAATCCGATCTCCATATACCATCCATCGTTCCCTGACCTCCCAAAACAACTTTGAGTAACTCATTTTTTCTTTCTTCTTGTAAATCGGGTGCTAAAACCTTCATACATCCATACTCTATTCATCGTTCTTTGACCTCTAGAAACTGAAGATACGCAGGGGTTTGGCAGTTCTTTTCAGAGGCGCATGCGCGCGAGAAAGAAGAGGATGTTGAATAAAAAGACCACAGGATGGAGCGTTTGCAGTTGCACTTCATTTCATGCCGACTGAATGCCGAGCGTTGCAATCGGTTGGCGTACATCTCTGTGTATGGCTTAGCCGGGTCTGTGACATTTGCACAGCACTTGTGTTTTCTTCTTGTACATCTTGTCTACTTCTTTCTTCATTTTTGCTTTATTTCTTTATTTTCCCCTTTTTTTCGTGTGAGTTTTTTTTCCCCAAGGTTATCGATTGCTGGAAACTTATAGATTAGCGATCGAGCGTTTAATTCGTTTACCCGACTTTTTGTCCGAGCGTCGGGGAAAAAAACGTAATCAGCCTAAAGCTTGGGTGTCTTTTTTTTGGCCCCAAGGTGCTTGAGTTCATCTCGCTTCCTTACGGTCTCTGGTCTTTGACAACACGCGATCTCTCTCTCTCTCTCTCTCTCTCTCTCTCTCTCTCTCTCTCTCTCTCTCTCTCTCTCTCTCTCTCTCTCTCACTCTCTCTCTCTCTCTCTCTCTCTCTCTCTCTCTCTCTTTCTCTCTCTCTCTCATATTATTTAATCATCATCATCATCATCTTTCTCTTTATCTCTCTCTCTCTCTCTCTCTCTCTCTCTCTCTCTCTCTCTCTCTCTCTCTCTCTCTCTCTCTCTCTCTCTCTCTCTCTCTCTCTCTCTCTCTCTCTCTCTTTTGTTGGTAAACTTTTTAACTTTTTGATTTTCAATGTTTCAATTTTATCATTGTGTGTTTGTGCGTCCCAAGGACAGATTGTAAGAAAAGGCATAGCCTTAAATCTTAATCCTTGTAAAATAAAGTTCAAATTAATCAAATTCTCTCTCTCTCTCTGTCTCTGTCTCTGTCTCTCTCTCTCTCTCTCTCTCTCTCTCTCTCTCTCTCTCTCTCTCTCTCTCTCTCACACACACACACACACACACACACACACACACACACATTCTTTTTCATTAACACATCCCTTCTCTCTCTTTTCTCAAACCTGTGTCACCTTGCACGCCCCCCCCCCCCCCCCCCCCCCATTCAACTCCACAGGCAATCTCTCTTCACCTCACTCTCCCGTCTCTTTCCAATCGCTTTTCAACCCAATGTCCTCACTTCTCCTTGTTCTCAAAAGACTAAGTTCTCAGACGGCTCAGACGGGCACTTCCTGCAGGAAATCAGACTGTCTGCAGCAGCGCCTTTTGCTGGTGACACAAGGGGGATGACCTGCAAATGTCCCCGGCGCCGACTCACTCGATTTTTAACCGGTTTCTCATTCATGAAAGTGTGGCCACGGATGTCTTTTATTCATCATGGTGTAATTAAACAATTGTGTTAATGCTGTCGATGTTGTTACTCGTCGATCAACGTCGTTAACGGTTGGAAAGGTAAATTCAAAGAAAATGTGGGTGTTGTTTATTCACGCAGTGTTGCTGACAGCCATGGTGAAACAAGTCAAATGAAAATGTTTATGTTCTTAATTTGCTAGTCATAGATCAGTGTTGAAAAAACGAAGGAACGTGAAATTTACGTAAACGTTGATGTCGTTTATTTATGCAGTGTTCCTGACAGTTTCGGCAAACTAAATAATTACATGTGTGGAAGTGCTGGTGACACAAAGGGTGACCAAAATAATGTCCCGGCGCCAACTAGCTTTTGTGATTCATGAAAGTGTGGCCATGGATGTCGGTTAACCATCGTGCAATGTTTTTCCTACGGCCAGGGTAAAATGATATTACCAGCATTTTGATGTTGCTCGTTGTGTTTCTCGTCGATCCCTGTAGAAGAAAGAAGAAAAGGTAAAATGTATGAACACTGTAATTAATGTCGCATTTGTGTGCAGTATTGCAGACAACCAGGGCAACATTAACACAATAAAGAATAATATCGATGTTGTTGATGTTGCCAATAAATTAATGTTGAAAAAATTAATAAAAGCTAATTTATTAAAAATGGTTATGTCGTTAATTCGTCCTACAGTGTTTGATAGTTTGAGATAATCCGTAGGAAACTGTGTCGTTGTAACTGACGGTTAGACAGGAGACATAGGTCATGGCATACGCCATTGACGTGGACTATTTTATCTGAAGGAAAGGTAAACAATTAGAAATAGGCTTTATTACACTTCAAACAGATATCAAAGTATTTCCATACATTTACATACACGATTAGCATACAGCAATTAAATATCTGGGTACCATACCAAACTGATCCCTCCGGCTGTGTATCAAGGGCCCAGACGCCAGCTTTGGCTAGACTTGGTAAGCTATTGCAACTCTGAATGACTTATGAAAGTAAGATTTCGTCTCGGTTCGGCTACCAGCCTTTGACATCAAAGCAAGAGTATTATATTCCGTATCCCATGTAGGGGAATAGCTTAATCCGTAGCGGCTTGGCTTTAAAACATGTACGTTGCTATCGGCGTAGGTTCGCTTTTCCGCAAGGGAGGCAATACACTTGCTAATGGTTTGTCTTACGTTAAACCTTTCATTTGCTTATTAAATTTGTTGGTCAATGTAGTGGTGTACTTGGTTGTTCTTGACTCTCAACAGCTTGTGCGCACAGTTCTGTGAACTTGTTTCATGTTGTGTGATCTCAGAGCACCTTTTGTGGCCTTGCTAATTTTCACATAGATATTCCCGATCGACGCTTAAAAGATGATTGCCATTCACTCACGGACAAAAATGTGTTATTTCAAAGTTTCAGGCCAGGTATTTTAAACCCTTTTGATTACCAAGATATCATTGTTTTTGTTATCTCTTGAGTAGACGCCGAACCATTTTTACGCATGTTTTCCATTGGGCGCTTTTTGACTACTGATTACAGTCCTGAAATAGCAAAAGGTAAACATTGGCTTCATTTAGTGTCTTAAATGGTGACCCCAACTTGTCCTTTACGCTATTTACACGTTGGTGCAATATAGCATCAAGCACATTTTTGAGTTGCTGATTAAACAAATACCATGGAACTGGGCATGATTAGCACTCTCACTTCCATTCAGCGTACATTAATTAATACATCAAACACACCCAACAGATGAATGTGTGACCTTCGGTGCATTTCGATCAATTATTACCGCAAATGGCAAAAACGGATCGTATTGTTCCAGATCAAAAGCCTGCTGAGTGCAAGGCTCACAGGGTTTGGAAGGCCAAGGGCATTGATGCGAGAGGGCAGGAAATAAACCTAGACAGAAAAGCTTTGTGTTTTAGACGTTGTTGTGCTACGGGGTCAAAGACATTCTATAAAATCAATCATACTACATTTTTGAAAAAAGCTACTTAAAAATGATTATTTAAAAAAAAAAGGAAAAACACGAATTAATTGTTATCCAAATGGATAAACGTTCGGATTTGATACTTCAACGGCTACAGTGGAACCTTCCTTTTAAGATTTCAAAAATTCTGAGCAAATCTGGTCTTCAAAGGGAGGGAATAAGGGTAAATTTACAGAGGCTCCGAACAAACAATCTGAAAAAGTAAGGTCTCACAAGGGAGGAAGTCTTTAATATGTATTTTTTTCATTTTAAAGGGGGGTGGAGGGGGGGGGGGGTTCCACTGTATTTGGTTATAACAACTGTGTCTCAACTTAAACACGAACTACAAACACTTGAAATGAAATGAAATGTTGCATGAGCATTTTCAACTTGCAAGTACAAAGTACAGACAGGTAAAAACACAGGAGTACACTTACAACTTCCTTGTGAACACAGTACAGGTTATTGAATCTTGGACAAAATCGCCATGTCACCTTGAGCAAATAAACAAACAGAATATTCCCAAAAAATGGCCTTTTCCAATACCAGACGCAAAGCGCAGGCAATAAAAACGGACCAAACACACAGGGCAACCATTCTTTCTCCCTACTGTGTACAGACAATCCCACAAACAGGAAGCATCGTCTGTACAGACCGAGAGAGAGACTAAAAGAAGTGTGGTTGTTCTCCATTGTCGGAAGGGTGGCAAGCGATCGATAGAATTGCGTGCTAGACTGCTGCGTGTTGTGACATTGAACATCAAATAAATCTGCTGGCTTTTCCCCTCCACCTTACTGTCTGTGTGCCTCATTTGGCGGAAGAGCTAGCGCATGCATTATCAACAGGCTGGGGCTTTTAAAGGATCAGGGTTTCATCGGTTCATTCCTGATGCATTCATTCATTCATTCGATCAGTCTGGTCGGCGTCTGGATGGTTAGTGACCGAGGTTGTGTTGTATATGGCTTAAGCTATGTTTTACACAATAGCGATGGTGGGGCTGATTTTTAGCTGTGCCTTGTTTGATCACAAGTCATGGTATCAATGACTATTGCATAGTTTATAAACAAAAGGGGTTGGAATTTCATTTCTTCATTCTTGATGCATTCATTCATTCATTCATTCATTCATTCGATCAGTCTGGCCGGAGTCTGGATGGTTAGTGACCGAGGTTGTGTTGTATATGACTTAAGGCTAAGCTATGTTTTGCACGATAGAGATGGTGGGGCTGATTTTTAGGTGCGCCTGATTTGATCACATGGTATCAATGAATTTTGCATAGTTTATGAAGACAAGGCTGAGAAGGGGTTAGGATTTCATCTCTTCATTCTTGATGCAGTCATTCATTCCATCAGTATGTCGGTGTCTGGATGGTTGTGACCGAGATTGCGTATGTAGTTTAAGCCAAGTTTTACGGAACAAAGATGGTAGGGTTCATTATCTCTTTGTTATTTCTTTTAACGTAGTCTCAATGGATTTTGTATGGTATAATGTACACAAGCTCAGCAAGGATCTGGATTTCGTCTGTTTGTTCATTTATCCATTCATATATTCATTCATTCATTGGATCAGTCTGGATGGTTAGTGCGAAGGCTATGTATCGGTTAAGCCACATTTCATGTGATAAAGTTGGTGATGGAATACATTTTCTGATGTCATGGTTTCATAGAATTTGGTATAGTCTATGTACACTCGTATAACATGTATTCATGGAATGAAAAGAAAGCTCTCAGAATGAGTTTTCGCTACCAGTAAGTTGTCTTTCTAGCACAGTTGACTTAACATTTTCAATCGTCTGATTAGGTCAGAGTGAACGGACAATCCCATAGCTAAGCTGATATGAAAGCAGTACATTTGTCAAAGAATGTGTAATATAGGTCTGCAATGCGCCGGTTTGGAACCTAGTTTGATTGTCATCCGAGCTTTTCTCTCTCTCTCTCTCTCTCTCTCTCTCTCTCTCTCTCTCTCTCTCTCTCTCTCTCTCTCTCTCTCTCTCTCTCTCTCTCTCTCTCTCTCTCTCTCTCTCTCTCTCTCTCTATCTCTCTCTCTCACTCTCTCTCCTCTTTGTGCTGTATGTGAATTCAGTACATTATCGAGGGCGAGCCTGAAGACAGGGCCGTTTCGTTCTAAATCTACCATCCTTGGCTTATAACATGTTTGAGTTATGAGTTTAAGTTGGTTCTCTCCACCAAGTCAGCGTCAACACTCCACGACACCCTTTCTCGTCAACACATACTTTTAAAATGGCAAAATTGATTCCACATTTCAAAATCTCCCGTAGTACACCAAGAAAACCAGCTTTAACAGTGCTAAAACTGGACGAAAAAGTGGCCGCTGGCAAAAAAAACGTGAGTAAAAAAAGCCAATGACTCGGCCAGATCTATCTAGCTAACCCCTTTGCATTGGTGATGGGATGTTGGCCTCTGGCCCTAACTGAAGAATCCACTTAGTTCATCAATACTGCTTGTGGGGAGGGGGCTAAGCGACCGTTACTAGTACCCGCCAATCCGGTTGCTGATTAGTCTGATTAGAAGTACAGCGCGTAATGCTGCCATAAAGTGGAGTGTTTCTTGTTTTTTTTCTAACTGTATTGCTTTTTCCTCGGCTTGAAACCTACGATCACCGCATTTTTCGCTCCGTCTCAAATGGCATAACAACTCAAGATTTAATCAATCAGGCAGTCGATGCTCAACTAAAAAATTCACAATTCGAGTTGGTTGCTTTCATGACTTATTTGAAACTAGCAGTCAGGCCCGGCTTCGCCCGGGTGTTTCTGCTCTCCCCTCTCTCAGAAACCTCTCGAATCTTATTCCAATGTGGATAAGAAAAATGACAGTGTGAGCTCATACATTTGGATGTATAGGCAAGGCAAGTTTCTATTTGGTTCAACGTGTTCTTCGTGATTTGTTGTTTTACCGTCTGATCAAAGCACGCATACCTCATGAGTGAGCGCGTCATACCTTTTTGAACAGGGGAGAGAAATCTGTAAATCTTTCACTGAGGCGATCGTTTCGTAAACATTATTCGCGATGATTTGGAAGGCAGGGAGGGGGAGCAGGGGGCGGGGTTAGTGTGTGTGTGTGGGGGGGGGGGGGGGGGGGGCGGGATGATAGCGGGCGGGGGGTAACCCTTGAGAATGACACGGTATACTGGTTTGATGAGAGTTACCTCCCTTCCGTGGGTGACAAACCATGACTTACCTCCCTTGCACTATATAGACTGTATTGATATGATAGGTGGGGAGGGTAATTATCCGAGGAAGGAAACAATGTCTGGAGAAACTAAAACCCAGGTGCACATTTGTGGGTCCAGGGCAGTGCCTGGCTTCGCCCGGGAGTAAGCGGAGCCTTGTAGCAATTTAAGACGCTCGCTATCCCATTATCATTAGCTTTACCTCCTTTGTTTGGATACAAAAAAAGAGTTATCTCCCTTACCTTCTAGAAATTTCCGGAACTGTCCAGTTAATTTTTCATTCTTCATTTCTTCCCCTCATGGGAGCAATAGCGAGTCTCTAATATCACTGGCATGATGTGCTTGCTACAGGTGAACAGTAGGCACTGAACTGGTCTTGCACCATATATAGCTGTATTCAATAAATGGGAGGTCCATAATCTGAGAAAGGAAACAATGAATCAAGAAACTAAAACCCAGGTGCACATCTGCGGCACCTAGGGAGTGTACGTGCACACTATCTTGTTCCTGCCTCTTGCCATCTCAGAGGTATAGCGACCACAGACAGACAGACACACACACACACACACACACACACAGACAGACAGACACTCTCTTTTATTTATATGTATGTATAGATGATCAACAAAGTTCGGCCTCGAACGGTCTTTACGGCTTCAAAGGGCGCAGAAAACCTCAAGATGTATATGTTTTTGCTCATTTGAAAGGCTAACACTAGTAACATCACATTCAACTACAAACACTTGCTTTCTTAGTTTGAAATGTTTGACGTATACTTTTCCGCCTTGAAAGAACCTCCTACATGGGTACAAAGAGCACAGAAACTAAATGTTGAATAAATCAGCGAATGTACGTACTTGGCACGTTTATTTGAAAGACTGATGTTTAAGAACGGTTCCTTTCACTGTCTAAAATGGTTCTTTGACCTTTAATTTTCGTGACCTTTCTTCTCGGGTTCAAAGGGAATACATACTCAAGATTGAATAAATCAGTAACTTGAAAGTGGTTTGTTATGCTCATTTCAAGGTTAAAGAACTTCTAAAGGACATACAATTCAATAAGTAACAAATCAAACTTGACGTACCGGGTTACAAGGTCATTAACCCTCAAGATGTAATATTTCAGTCTGTTGAATGCGTACATACAGCTTGGCTGCTTGGTTTTTTTTCTCGGGAGGGGGGTGGGGTGGGGGCGAGAAAAAGAATACAAATGAGTAAAAGTTGAGATGTTCTGTTCATAAAAGAAATAGTGTTACTAGCGAAGTTCTTTATTTCTTAAGACTATCAACTACTAGGAAATGGACAAACACACACACACACACACACACACACACACAACACACACACACACACACACACACACACACACACTCAAATCTCTTTACAACTCAGCAGTTAATATAAAAAATAAAGACTTTTCGACCTCCATTTCTCCACAAACCTATAACCCTGTAGGTCAGTGTCTCCACATCCTTTGTACCCCCTTGCCCAGGCCTCCTCTCCACCCAAACCAACAATTCTCCAACACCCTTACACCCACACAGTACTGGCAATACTTTCTCATTTCAGTCCCCAAGGGGTGTACAATCTCCCCGGGGAGACACGGGACTGAGGGTAAACGAATGTACGCTGTCGGCTGGGGCCCCAGTGGCTCATTTGTATTCCGATCATCCGTCGGCGGGACTTTGGTGGCAAAGAGTTATCGAGTCTCGTCTGAGGGTAAAAACCACACTGTGGAAATTGTCTGGCAATAAGTTTACTCTTGAAAAGTGACGAGAAGGGTTTTGGTTAGGTTGTGTAGTGTTGGTGTGTGGGTGGATGGTGTTTGTAACAGGCAGGTAGACATAGACATAGAACACTTTATTATCTCAACGAAAAACTCAGGTGTGGTGTATCACAGCATTACAATATATACAACATCAAACGTAAGAACATAAATAAAATATCGAGGCGCAAATAGTCAACTCATAATAGTTAAGATTAGGATGATAATATCAAAACAAATCTCTCTCTCTCTCTCTCTCTCTCTCTCTCTCTCTCTCTCTCTCTCTCTCTCTCTCTCTCTCTCTCTCTCTCTCTCTCTCTCTCTCTCTCTTTATTCTTTTTTTCAAATTGCAAGCAACTTTTCAACAGGCTTGCATAGTCTGTGAAAAAGTAGTCACTTTTCATTACTTGCTTTTCGTCATTATATTTAAAAAAAAGAAAAAAAAGTAAAAAGCTTTGAAATTATAAACATTACCATGACTTCAACTAAGACATCTTGGCCGAATAAGGAAGGGCTTCGCATAGGACACCTGAATATTAATCATTTATATAACAAAATGACTGATGTTTCAAATGTACTTTTTAATTCTGGAAAAAGTTTTCATATGTTTGGTTTTTCTGAATCCAGACTATCAGATAATGTGTTAGATTCTGACATCATTGTTCCAGGATATACTCTTATTCGTAATGATCCTGTTAAGGAGAATGAAACAGGCATTACTGTTTACATAAGTGAATCAGTTACATATAAACGACTACCTCATCTTGAGGTTCATGGAGTTGAATCAATATGGATTGAAGTTAAATTAAAAAGATCTCCGCCCTTACTGTTAGGATTTATTTATAGAAACCCTTCTGAAAGAGTAAAACTTTACTATTATGATGGACTCTGCAACACTGGATTCTAAAGAAATCTTGCTCTTAGGAGATTTTAATATTGATTTACTGAAGCCACATAAAAATTGGAATGATAAAATTAATAGCTTTGATTTGCAACAAATGGTTCAGTTACCCACTTGGGTCATGGCTGTTTCTAAAACTCTTATTGATCATATTTATGTGTCAGAAAAACAAAATATTATTGAAACATGCGTTCCTATTTTATCCTGCAGTGATCATTATCCAGTGAGTCTTACCTGGTCAAAGAAAGGTATTAAAATCCCTAAAGCTGGACATAAAAATGTAACTTATCGTCGTTTCTCGCGTTTTAATAAAAATGATTTTCTCTCTGATTTAATTCACAGTCCTCTTTCTGAAGTCTATAGCTTTCAGAATCCTGATAAAGCTTTGGAGCATTGGTATAATATTTTTATTTCTATTTATGATAAACATGCACCATTAATTACGCACAGAGTTAGACATATTGAGAAACCAAAGTGGTTTGATCAAGAAACAGAAGATGCTGCAAACCACAGGGATTATTTGAAAGCAAAGGGTGATTTTGTAGAGGTTACACGCCGAGTCTCAGTGATTATTAAAAATAATGGTCGAAGTTAGCGGATCATGAAAAATGCGAGCTTTAGCGAGCTTTTTCATGACCGCGAACTGAGACCATTATTTTTTATAATCACTGAGACGAGGTGTGTAACCTCTTTATTCCTCCTTTCTTCAGTTATTCAAAGAAAAGAGGAGTTTTTTTGCGAAAGTTTGATCGAATCCTATTCATTCAACCAGTCAACCTGCGCAGGCGATCGATTAATACGCGGTTGTATAGTTCCGTGCAAATCATTCCATTCTGTTAAGACTTCTTGTCAGGCATAGAGTTGGCCTAGTGGCAAGGCGTCCGCCCCGTGATCGGGAGGTCGTGGGTTCGAACCCCGGCCGGGTCATACCTAAGACTTCAAAATTGGCAATCTAGTGGCTGCTCCGCCTGGCGTCTGGCATTATGGGGTTAGTGCTAGGACTGGTTGGTCCGGTGTCAGAATAATGTGACTGGGTGAGACATGAAGCCTGTGCTGCGACTTCTGTCTTGTGTGTGGCGCACGTTATATGTCAAAGCAGCACCGCCCTGATATGGCCCTTCGTGGTCGGCTGGGCGTTAAGCAAACAAACAAACAAACAAACCTTCTCTTTCAAAATATTTTCGGAACAGTTGTAGAAGGTAATCGATTGCAAGTGGTTGCGTCATCCATGGCGAAATGAACTACATATCCCCTGTTTCTGAAACAAACGAGCAATATCCTTTCGTTTCTACAACCAAACGAAAGTCGGCAATCAGTGACACAGCAGGTCATGTTCTGAATGATCAATGAACACTATAAGATGTTTGATGGGTTGTTTACAGACCAGCTTTTTTGTCTGTCCGAGGGGGAGCATAATCGTCTTTTGTTTCATATTTATTGACCAAGGCCGAAGGCCGCGGTCAATAAATATGAAACAAAAGTCGATATGCCCCCCGAGGACCGACAAAAAAGCTGGTCTGTCAACAAACCATCAAACATCGTTTTTGTCATCATTTTGGTAGTGAGAAAACAAGTGCACAATCAACCCAGGGAGCCATGCTTTGAAACACGGGTCCCGTGCTGATAACCACACGGGTCCCGGTTTGATAACCACTGGCAATCAAAGATGGCGTGTGAAAGCAACTTTTTGTGTTTTTGAGTTCATTAAATGAGTTGGGATGAATATGTCAGGTTTGAGGATGCACAGTTCTGTAGGTTCATCTCGGTATTTCACCCCCTCGGCTTTCTGTTGTAAATATTAAGCTGAGCACGGTGATCGAATGTGGAAGCTACGTTTGGTCAAAGGTCACAGAAGATTTGCTTCGTGCAGCGAAGGAAAGAATCGCGATCTTGTTTCCGACTCGGTACCTCTTTGTTTTTCATTAGACCTGTCATTCTGCTTGCTCGGCTTTGTTAGATGTTTGCATATCGTGTTGCTATTTTCTTTGCTTTTATTATTGTTTCTTACTTGTGCTTCGTTTATCGATACAACGTCTTGTGCACGGGTCAAAATGTGTGTGTCAGGTGTCGTTTTACTTGAACTTGACGTTCGTGTTTCTCCGAACGTCTGTGTATCAAAACACAGATACACGCACTCCATGACTTTGTAAGAAGACATAACATATCGGTAGGTTTCATTTGTTTGTGACGAATTTATTGAAGTAGTTTTGGTTTTTTGTTTACTTTTGCCAGTTTGCCAGTTGGTTTTTGGAACTTTGCAAAGCAGTGTCTTGTCGTCTGTTTAGGTCTGGGGAAACGCCAATGAAAAGAGCCGAAGAATCCTCGAGCGTTTCTATTGGGTTTGCTTTTGATTATCCATGTAATAGGGCTTCCTGCAGCAACTATGGTAACCGGGGATTTATTCCCCGGGGAACATGAGATTTATTTCCCAGGTGCTTGTGAATGAAAACTCGTGAAAATGATGACAAATCATGTTAGCCTTTAATTGTCGAATAAATATCGTTTTCCAGCTAATTCAGTAACAACAAAAAATAGCAATTGGCTGCACATCCCTTGAGAAAAACTGAAAAGAAGCTGTATTACCAGTTTTGCGGTCGCACACAGGACATTTTAAGACAGTGGCACACACAGCTCTCAGCATTGTCAGCGTTATTCAGCTGTAACCTGTGTTTATCAGTACTCCCATCAACAGTGTGGTTGACAGTATAAAAAGCTTTTCTGAAGTCCATACACGCTAAGTACATTATATTGTTTTTGAACTTTGCATTTGTAAGACAACAGATATTAGAACTAATATTTTCATGAACAGTTGCAAAATAAAAAGAACTTGACGTATTTGGATATGATCTAAATCTGGATCAGTTTGCAAAGAATGAGCTCTTCCCTTCCTCCCTCGCCAAATCTAAGTGCATTTGCTCTTACAGATTCGGAACATGAGATGGACAGCAGAGAAAACAAAAATGGAAACGAGAGAAATCTTAGAGGAATTTCTAATCCAGTTATCTCTGAATGACGGCATTACAAAAATCAAAACAGCAACTGTGCAGCTTCTCTGCTTTCTTGTGTGTGAAAGTGATTTTTGTCGCACAGACAATTAACCTGAATTTAGCCTTGCTTGTTGCTGTATTCTGGCGTAGGCTTTAGTCAACGTGTCACAGCTAGAGAGAGACAAACTGAAACAGAGACAGATAGACACGCATACAAACAGACACACACCCACACACAACCACACACACGCATACACACACACACACACAGACACACACACACACACACACACACACACACACACACACACACACACACATAATCACAAACGAGTGACAACAGCACTGCAACATTTCACAATTCAATATTCCTTCCACAGCATAATTATTAGACTGGAATTCCAGATCCTAATCTGCAAGAAGAAAAAACAATCCTCATCATTCGTGAACCAAGCAGCTTTGCCTTTGACTCAGGAAAGACATGTCGATTGTAACGAAATTTAAAAAAATGTATAGACCGACGGTGAAGCTACATCAGCCAGATAAATGGATTTTTAAAATGACATTTAACTTTGCAGGTATTGATTGTGATACATTGAAAATGTGAACACATCTGTGAAGCTAACCGCGAAGCTTTACCAGCCAGCGGAATTGGCATTTAAAATAAAGTTAACTTATAAAATCTAAAATCTCCGAATGCCAATTTGGGGTCAGTTTTTAGGCAAGTAAAATTGATGGACATCTAAAACGACGTTAACTTATAAAATCTGATTTATTTTAATGCCATGATGTGGTTCATTTTCTTTCGCTTGTCTCTCGTAATCCATATGCTTTATCTGCATTCCGCACATGCAATGGATAGCCAGTGAAAAACACGAGTCAAGCCCAGGCGAAATTGTAAAGTGAATTATCCGTGAAAGGTGGGAACAGTTTGAGAAAAATAAACAACATCCGTTCTGTTATTTCGCCAATATGTCTACACCCTGCGACATGGACTGACGCAATGTGCACCCACATCAATATTAGTTTAGATGGATTTGATCTAATAACTTGGGCGTTGAAATGTAGAATTGTTAACTTTTCGTGCTGCTGGTATTGTTGCTGTTGGTGGTGAAGGTGTGTATTAGTATTATTATTGTATTCTTTTGAACAGTTCTTCTTTTTCTACAGATGTTTCAGGGTTAAAATCAATGCAGAAACAATTTTAAAACATCTTAAAAAATGATAACGTACTTGTACTGTCTTTAATTATTCGTTCCACATCTTTGCATTTAAGACAATAATTGCAAGAGCAATTTGCAGCAAGTACGGTTTCCACGCAGTTTGAGGCGTCTGTGAGACTTAAACTGCGCCACGTCAGCTACAGTGCGGACGAAAAGAGACAGTAGGGAGATTCAAAGGACAGCACGTTTCGTTTTGCAGCTCGTTTCGTTTGGTGAATGAGTCACCCCGCGAAACGGAACGTGAAACGAGACGGCATAGGCCGCAGACAAGATTTAGATGTATTCACGTTTCGTTTCGGAATGAAGGAAGGGCGATAAATCTTCAAGTGAAATTATCACGTCTGTCCTCGATCAGAATGGAAAAAAACCCCTAGGAGGTGGTCCAGAATCGGGCATACTTTGATTATTTTCAGTCCAAATAAATCACACAGACTTTGTTTATACAAAATCACATACGAAGCCAGAATAAAAATTCGATGCGATGACCTACTTCTGCTTCGCCATTTGCTTTCTTCACCATGAAGTTGGATAAATGTACCAGGATCAGCACCCTTCAAAATATTTCAGTTCACAACAGTTGTCTACCTCCAATGAACACATTCTCAGCGCTGAAAGACTGTGAAAGGGTTGATGAATCTAGCAATGCATAAAATGGCCAACAAATAAAACTGTTAGTGTGCAAAAATACTCACAAAAGTTGACGAAATATTGTTCGTTTTTTGGGGGTGGAAAACGTGACTGCGTTTTGACGTTCCACATTCCGTTTCAGTTGACCTTCACCTTTTCAGCGAGAGACCCCCGAAATGATGACGTTTACCACAACTTCAAAACGAAACGTCCCGACGTTTCGTTTATTAAATCTCCCTAGTATCTCCTGCCTCTCGATTTCTAAAAGCCGAAAGATGTATTTATTTATTTTTCTATCCCTCTCCCGATTCACTGTGTTTTTCAACATTCTGAACATGTGACGGACAGCAAAAAGCAAATGGGGAGAAGTCCGAGAGGGATTTTCTAATTCAATTATCCGTGAGTGATGGCACGCGCGGTGAAAAATGAACACATGTTACTTCTTTTCCTCCGCCCACATATGCTAGCCCTCGGTGACGCAGTCTCGCGTTGGAAAGGCGCTTGAATCAATTAGATTTGATTTTGGAAGATAAGCTGTGTGTGTGTGTGTGTGTGTGTGTGTGTGTGTGTATGTGTATGTGTGTGTGTGTGTGTCTGTCTGTCTGTCTGTCTGTCTGTCTGTCTGTTAGTCTGTGTCTGCGTGAATCTCTCTCTCTCTCTCGCTCTCTCTCTCTCTCTCTCTCGCTCTCTCTCTCTCTCTCTCTCTCTCTCTCTCTCTCTCTCTCTCTCTCTCTCTCTATTTGTCCCTCTCCCTCTTTCGCTCTCTCTCTCTCTCTCTCTCTCTCTCTCTCTCTCTCTCATACTGTGTGTGTGTGTGTGTGTGTGTGTGTGTGTGTGTGTGTGTTTATGTGTGTGCGTGTGGGTGTTTGTATAATTGAAGTGCCAAGAAACAGACTCCTTCAAACCAATAGAATCAGCCATCTCTTTATTCCACGTTTGATATAACACAGAAACTCGCTCAAACTCGCACAACAAACTGATTAAAATGAAATGACTCAAGTGTTTTCAATTACAAAAAGAAAAATGTTATACGTCATATTCACTGCTAATTTCGAGTGCTGCGCTCACAACAAACACACCCCAGAGGAGAGCAAAAAGCGGGAAAATTAAAAACAAAATGACGTCAAGCGCTTTGCACTTTTTGTTGTTGGTTCGCAATCACGTTAGCTGAGGCTAACTGGGGGGCATTGCATCGATCGAGAGAGACCCTTTTAAAACAGGGTGTCCCTGTTGCAGTTTCTCGTGTTGGGAAGTGTTGGGCAGGAACACGAAACGCGCTGCAAAACAGACTTAGGAATGCTCTCAAACTATATAGTGATATAGTGTCGATCGAGAGAGACACGTTTAAAACGCGATGTCTGATGCATGCAGTTTAGTGTGAAGGTTTGGATTGGAGTTGGATAGGAACAAATAGAAGCAGACCTGGGATTCATTTGAATTTATCGTCGATCACACACGCGCGCGCACACACACACACACACACACACACACACACACACACACACACACACAGAGTATGCAGGGCCGGACCAAGTTCGTTTGAGGGGGGGGGGGTTCCAACTGAAGGCAGGCTGGGGTCCAAAGTCCACATTTTTTTTTCTCTGAGAGGTACATTGGATGGCCAGGGTGGGGGGGGGTTCCGGAACCCCAGGAACCCCCCCCCCCCCCCCCCCAGATCCGGCCCTGGACTATGAGAGACTGAGAGAGAGAGAGAGAGAGAGAGAGAGAGAGAGAGAGAGAGAGAGAGAGAGACAAGACAAGACAAGACAAGACAAATTCTTTATTAACGAGGGTAATGGTATAAGCAAACAGGTGCTTTTTTACATCCAGCCCTCGCCCATGGGAGGGACTAATCTAATGATAATATGTTTTAGAGAGAGAGAGAGAGAGAGAGAGAGAGAGAGAGAGAGAGAGAGAGAGAGAGAGAGAGAGAGAGAGTTTGAAGTGTCCCCGATGCGGTTTATATTTTTGAGAACTGGATGGGCGATGGCTGTACGAACAAAAAGAAACGCGCTGAATCACACACTTCTTGAGCTTTAACGTCCATCGAGAACAGACCGTTTAAAACGCTGTGTTCGTGATTCTGTTAATAGGGTTGGAAACCGTATGGGTGTAAGTTGAGTACGATGGAAGCAGAACTCGCTACAAAACAGATTTGGGGATCCGTGGGCTTTATTTAGTGTCCATCGAGAATACACTTTGGAAACGTGGCGACCATGTTGCCGTTTACAATGTTCGGAATCGTATGGGTGTTAATTGAGTGCGATGGAAACGAAACGCGCTGCAAAACCGATTCGGGGAAGCTTGGAAAGTCGAAAAGTAGGCTAATACCGATTCTGAGAATCAAAATATACACTATTCATATACTTTGTTTTTTGTGGGTTTTTTTTTTTTTGTAGAATAGCCAGCTTCAGTTACGGGAAATCTAATCTTATATTTGTTTTAAACTTGTTTGACAGTTTAAAGTTCGTACGTTCGTTCGTTCGTTCGTTCGTTCGTTCTTTTGTTCGTTTGTTCTTTCTTTTGTTCGTTTATTTGTTTGTTTGTTTGTTTGTTTGTTAGTCTGTCAAGTTAATTTGTTCCTGGCACATCACAACGACGAAAAGAAAAAAAAAGCATAAAAACAAATGGTGTCCTTCCTGACAATATTTGGCTCATGAGAGATTGTGTCCTGATCTCTCACGCCGTCCAAGGGTATAATGACACAGCTTCTCTGCACCAAAAAGGAAAGCACTTGCGTTTTCTTCTTGAAACTAGCGATTTCACTCCTTTCTTGCGTTAATCCCTCGTGTCATTCAGATTTGAAATCGCCTGCCTGGGGCGATGCAAACGCTTTCGTTTTCTTCTTGTAGTTCTTGGTCTCCATCTTGCTATCTTCCTCCTCTTCTTTCTTTCTCCTCTTCCTCCTCCTCCCCCTCTTTTTGTTTGTTTGTTTGTTTGTTTGCACAGTTTAACCTTCCAGTTTATCCTACTCCTCCTTCTCTTCCTCCGTTTTTATCTTCGTCTTCCTCTCTTTTTGCCGCCATGACACGACGAAATCAGTTCGCCCCAAAAGTTAGCATTGCCATGATTTGGTTTGACATCCTGTCCGAGACGTTTTGCTAGACGTGCACACGTCTGATTGGCTGCTTAAGCGTGTTGGGCCAGAACCAGCATAAAGGCCTGGCTACATGGATAAGCAAAAGCAGCCACGTGGCAGGGAATCGTGATTGGATTTCTGCGAGTATTCGGCTTTCGGGTGTCGCCTTAAGTTTGGATCCGTGAACTTGTTCAATCAGTGTTGAGAAATCGATGTACAGCTGCATATCTGGAGAAATCTGTGAAGGGATGGGGTATGACAATGTTTTGCAAACTGTTATAATTTGGTCCAAAATTTGTTGGAAAACGATGGTGTTTTTGCCACAACGTTGTTTGACTCGACATGGTGGTTGACTCGCATTGTGTCTTGAAAGTAATTTATGCTTTATTGTCTCCCTAGACTACATCACCATTGGGGTTTTCACGTACACCCACGTACACACATACCCACACACACACACACACACACACACACACACACACACACACACACATACACGCACACACACACACACACACACACACACACACACCGCAGGGTCGGACCCAGGGGGGGTTCCAGGGGTTCCGGAACCCCACCCCTGGAAAAAGCATGTACCTTGCTTTGAGTGGGTTTTTCTTTTTTTACTAGTTTTAGCACCAAAACAATGCTGCTCTTAACCCTCAAAACAAGGCCCAGAATGCACCAGATTGCACAGATTTTAACCGTTTTTCAAAAATTTTCCGGGGGAGCATGCCCCCGGACCCTCCCTAGTTCGCGCGCCTGCTTTGCAGGCGCGCGCTTGTGGCTTCGCCACTTTGCCACTTCGCTGATTTGCCCCCCCAAAAAAGGAGGAACCCCCCCCCCTTACAACTCATTTGGTCCGGCCCTGCACACACACACACACACACACACACACACACACACACACACACACACACAATCATCGCTTCACTTTGGCATACAACACAAAATCCCTCATTTCTTACAACAACATTTCTCTAATACTTTTATCTCCTACCTCGTTCAATTCACCCCTACGCGCAGTGCTGCTTCACAGTTCCGTCGGCCATGACCACCATCATCACCCACACAAATCAACATGAAGAGTCGTACAAGGCGCTGGTGGTTGTAGTGTGTCCGAAAGAGTATCAGTGTCGCAAAATACTCTGGTGCCCACGACAGGAAGATGCGATTAATCACAGATTTGTTCTGGCTCCGTCGCAGACGGAACTACATCAGCTGAAATTTCCCAAGTGAACTCCCTCAGTTTTCTCATTTCCTATGTGTATCTATGGCGGTTTTCGACTTTTCTACTTATCTCAGAGGTTACGCGGGGAAAATAGAAAGTGAGAGGTGAGTGGGTGGGGTGGAGTTAAGAGCGGGAGGAAGAAAAGGAGGAGGAAAAGGGTCTGGTCAGTGGTTTGAGGTCAGTATTTTTTTTACTCCCTCTCTCTCGTACTCTCTGTCTCTCTCTCCCTTTCTCTGTGTCTCTTACCCTAGATCACAATGTCGTTGTCGCTCTTTTTGTCTCTATCTCCCTTTCTCTCTCCCTCCCTCTCTCTCTCTCTCTCTCTCTCTCTCTCTCTCTCTCCGTCCGTCCCTCCCTCTTCTCTCCGTCCATTCCTCTCTCTCTCTCTCTCTCTCTCTCTCTCTCTCTCTCTCTCTCTCTCTCTCTCTCTCTCTCTCTCTCTCTCTCTCTCTCTCTCTCCGTCCGTCCCTCCCTCTTCTCTCCGTCCCTTCCTCTCTCTCTCTCTCTCTCTCTCTCTCTCTCTCTCTCTCTCTCTCTCTCTCTCTCTCTCTCTCTCTCTCCGTCCCTCCGTCCCTCCCTCTCTCTCCTTCTACAACGGCTAATGGTGGAAGTAGGTTTCATGACCAAAGAAAGGCAAATCTTATTTTGGTAGATTACAAGATTGTAGTTCTGGAGCTGTATGAAATAACAAAAGACAGACTCCGTTTAGCTTGTGACAATTGACATTGTTAGTATCTTTGCAAGAGACACTGAACGTTTCTGTTTCTTTGATGAAACATTCTTAACCTTCGCCCAATCGGGTTATCGACTACACACGGAAGACATCGTGGGGCCGTGCGGACCCATGCTTCTCAAAGAAGAAAAAATATGCATACCCTTCCGTCGACCCATGCTTTCCAAAGAAGCAAAAACGTCCATCCCCTTCCGTAGACGCCGTGGTTAAATTTCCGCGAGAAGTAATTAAATTAGATTATTAATTTAATTATTACCGTGCGTACTAAAGCTTCTCAAAAAAGGAAAAACGTGAATACCCTTCTGTACACGTCGTGGGTCCGTGTGGACCCACATTGTTATGTATTAACACGCGACTTGCTTATTAACTCCAAAATTAAACAGATCGTAGAAAATGATGTTTAGAGCCAATACCTGAAGGTTTGTGACTTCTCCCCCCAGTTTGTATGCAAGTTCCTTCAGTTTGAGAAACATGGGTCCGCACGGCCCCACGATGTCTTCCGTGTGTAGTCTAAATTTGACCTTTGTTTTTGTAATTACTTCTCGCTAAAATTTAATGATCTTTTAGGACATGAAAGCTTTTTAGGTGTCTGAGGCATTCTTAAAAGCTCATTAAAAAATCCAACTGGTTTAAGAGATATTTGCAATTAAACACCCTTATGGGTCCACACGGACGCAAGACGACCGGCGAAGGTTAAATAAAAATTCAATCTGATGTTTTTTTTTAAGTCGGCTTTGATCAAGTCAAGTCAAGTTTTATTATTCCGATAAAACCCCGTGAGGGTACATGGAAAATTAAAAAACACAATAAAAACACATTTCATTCAACACCAAATAAAAGGAACTAAAACAAAAAGAAATCAGACTATGTACAGAAAAGGGAGTTGAGGGGTGAGGGAGAGCAAAAACAATACAAGAAACAATTCAACAATAATAATAATAATAAATAATAATAATAATAATAATAATAATAATAATAATAATAATAATAATAATAATAATACACACAAAGTAATTACATACATTTCTTTACTATGGGAAATGGGGGGAAGGGGGAGGGGGGGGGGTGATGGGTGAGTTAACATAAGGACAAAGATACTATTACAAACAACACAAAACAGATAACGGAGTATAAAGCTAAAAGAGAATTAAATTTTACTCGCTTCTCAAACAGTCCATGACAAGTGTCATGAACTTTGCGAGTTTTAGCAATAAACTCTTTTTTGTAGTGGAAAAAAGCTCTCTGAATTTAACTGAATTGGGGCGGGCATAATAATAGCACCGTAACAACTGTTTTCTATAATTGGTAAAAAAAGGACATACAAAAATATAATGGAACTCGTCCCCAAGGTCACCTGATGAACATTTGTGACAGATTCTGTCTTGTCTGGGAATACTAAGAGTCCTACCTTTTTGTATAGGCAATTTATGATTCAGTGTTCTAAATTTTAAAACAGCGTTTGCTAAATTAACCGGCAGGATGGACAAGTACTTTTCAAACTCAAAATTCTCTTTATACATTCTATAATTATAATAAAACTCATTGTTATTTATTTCTGAATGCCAGGTTTGGACAAATTGGTCTTGTAGCCTATTTTTCATCAGTGCTTTGAAAGTATTAAAATAACCACCATCCGTTACATTATCGATAGTTTGATTGTGCCAAAAATCACTAAAGCCTAACTCATTTAGAACACCATGGACAGAAAGCAAAAATTTTGACTTGTATACACCAGATTCATACATTTTAAACAAAAAACGATATGTCACACAAGAAAGTTTGTCAGAACCATTTGAAAATGCAAGTTTGTACCAAAAATTCAACATACGACATTTCGCTTGAATACTTACAGGGAACTGACCTAATTCACCCAAAACCATGTTTGTTGGTGTTGATTTGCCAACTTTCAAAATCATCTTAAAAAATCGTATCTGTAATTTGTTAGCTAGATCAGACATGTAAGGGCACCATACTTCAGAACCGTAAAGTAAAATAGGGACCACAGTTTTTTCAAAGAGGTCAATTTGGACATCAAGAGGCAAAAACAGTTTTCTAGTTTTACGTAATAAAGCAAACATGGCCTTGGAGGCACGGTCATACAAATTCTTCTGTGCAACAGTAAATTTACCATTGTAGCTAAATTTAATACCCAGGTATTGAAAATCATACACAATATCAAGTTTCCGACCATTGAATGTAAATGTCGGAACTTTTCTTACTTTCCCTCTTGAGAAAATCATTACTTTTGTTTTAGTTACATTCAATTTCAAAAACCAATCTTTACAATATCTGTCCATAATATCTAGAGCAATCTGCAAGGATTCTGGCGATTCAGCAAAAATAACCGTATCGTCAGCATACAACAAAATGAACAACCCATACAGAACGTTAATATCACTGTTGTCACAGTTTACATTTTCGGATTCGCGTCCTAAGGTATTTAGAGCTGACTCCCGATCAAAATAATTCTTCAGATCGTTTAAATATACGGAAAAAAGCAGGGGAGACAAGTTCTCACCTTGTCTCACACCGGCAGAACAAGAAAAAAAGTCAGACAACTTAGTGTTCCACTGTACACAGGACTTAGCTTTAGAGTACATATCTTGAACAATCGTCAACATCTTACCACGCACACCACAATTTAACAATTTCTGCCACAAAAAAGAGCGGTTAACAAGGTCAAAAGCCTTTTCATAGTCAACAAAAACACAGTACAATCTCTTCTTTTTAGACAGGAAAAAGTCTATTATAGCATTCAGGGTAAAAATATGATCAGTCACACTATGGTCGGAACGAAAACCTGCTTGTTCTTCACCAATAGTGTTATTGGCATCAAAAAATGAGTAAGGCGGTTGTTTAACAGACAGGTGAAAGCTTTTCCAAAACAGCTCAGGATGGAAATACCTCTATAGTTATTAGGATCATCCTTACTACCCTTATTCTTGAAAAGGGGCTTAATGACACCAATAGTCCAATCTTCGGGTACTTTGCCGGATACAAGGACTAAATTAAAAAACTTAGTAATAACTGACAAGAGATCTGCTGAAACATTCTTCAAAAATTCATTTGTTATAGTGTCTAAGCCACAAGCTTTATTATTTTTTAAGTTTCTGAGAGCAATTTTAACCTCTTCCTCAGTAAACAAGTCATTTAGTAAATATGTATCTATAGAAAAGGTACTTTGATCATTTTGCTGATCTGCAGAATTAGCATCATTGTCATCTGTCTTACCAAGACGTTTAAAATGCTCAAAAAATGCATCACAGGATACTTTAGCATATGTTTCTCTCTTGTCTTGGCTACAACCATTTATTATCTTCCAAAATGCCTTAGGATCAGAAAATTTTAAACTTGATATTTTCTTCATAAATTTTGATTTGTATTTTTTAAACGATACTCTAAGCTGCTTTTTGTATGCTTTACTTGCTCTGGATAGGTTATCTTTAGAAACTCTATTCCTAAGACGTCTCGCATTATTTTTTGCGTTAAAAAATTCTCTACGACTTTTCTCACATTGGGAATCAAACCAAGGGAAGTTATCATTTTTCCTTTTTTTAGTACAAGGTTTACCTTTTCTAGTGTTGTTCTTCAGAAGTCCAATATCCGAGGCAGCGTTTTTCATAATATCACAAATCTGAGAACAAAACTGGTCAATCTGAAGTTGCGACAATACACTGACATCATCTAGTTGTGCAGATAAAGTACAATCCAATTGTCTAATAATCTCATCTGCTTCTTTTAACTGCTGATGATTTCGCTAAACTCTTGCCACCCAATGTCCCCCTCATCCTAAATGTCTGCCAAACTACCCATTGGGTTGGCACTAATACTGAGATTTCAATCTAAGTCAATGTTTAGTATCTTAACTACAAGTAGTTTACTAGTTCTTTTCGCCATTCACCCAGTTACTCATTTGAATACTGGTACGGTGTATATTTGCTTAGCTAGATTTATTTCTCGTAACAGCAAACTTGACCATCTTCCATTAATTTGACTTGTTCGCACCGGAAACGTTAGACGAGTAACGGATACAAAATAAATAAAAATAATAAAATAAACGTTTCCAGCGCAATCTCAGCGGTATTAAATTTGTCAAAACATCAGTAAAGTATCTTCGTTCTTATATTTACACCCGAGTACAAGGGATAAATAAAAAAACACCATGGTAGACAGAAAAGAAACGTGTTAGGTCATGTTCAAAGTCTACAAAAGTTGTGCGGGTGTCGGCGAACCTCAAACGACACTTCAGACACTTTAGTGGCAGATCTTCCCCGTTTTTATGTCTCGTTGCTTGGCAGCGACTCTTTGACAAGAACTGAAAATCGGCACATCCCTTGACGATTCCAGACCATGGATGTTTTTGTTCTGACGAAGAAGAAATTTTTCTGAGTCTGAGATTTACGCAAACATAAACTAGAAGAAAACGCAGAAAGGGGAAGAAAAAAAGCAAAGCAAGGCTTTTAGAAAAAGACAAGTTTGGACTGTAAATTTGAATTAAGGCTTGCGAAGTGTCTAAATCAGATCTATTCCCTAGGCGGCAAAGAAGATCTTTTCATGTCGCTCAGGAAAATATTTTCTCCTTCCCTTGATAGTGCTCGTCTCAGGTCTTCGTGCTCTTCTATGTTTTTGTATGTTTATACTGTTCTCACATTAGCGACAGTTTTTCAGGCTAAGAAATGCCCTTATTGATTTTGTCCTTTTGACGTTGTTGGAGGTTGTGTGCGTCTTGGGCAGAAGAATGATGGTTTTCTTCTCAGAATAAAAAAAACAAGAAAGGTAGGTTGTTGGAACATTTGTTATTGACAAAACAATACTTTATTTTTTTATTATTATAATTAATTATAATTATAAAAAAAATTATAATTTTTGGATTTGGTTTTCTTCTCAGTTTTGTCTGTGCATTGTAGGGAGTGTGTATGTATGCGTGATTCTGTTTGTCTGTCTGTCTGATTGTCAGTCTGTCCGACCCCTCCCCCCCCCCCCCCCCCCCCCCCCCGTCCCACCGTTTGTTCGTCCATCCGTATGTCTGCCTGTCTGTATTTGACGATGGGGGTATCGGTTTGCCGTTGCCTGTCTGTATGTCCGTCTGCCTAACTGTCTGGCTGTGTTTGTTTGCATGTCTGCGTCCGTGTTGGTCTGTGTGCCTTCTTTTTCTTCTTTAATCAGTTTGTGCTGCTAAAGCCAAGATAAATAAATCTCATGCGTTTGATCACATTTCGCAAAGTTGGACGCATAAACCAACACTACATCGATAATCGTAGATCTTCAGTCAGGCAGTCTATCTCCGGAGCAAATCATCAAATACTTGCTGACTCCAGCGCTATTGTCAATATAACGTTTTGAGAATCTAAATAAATACCCTTTTTTTTTTTTTTTTTTTTTGGTGTGTGTTTTTTTTGTGTACAATACAAGCAGGTGATGTACATTTTCTTACACACTTGTGAAACACGTCTCGTGTTCAGCGGTCAGTTAATAGATGGCAGTTGTAATTGTGCTACACAAAACATACACAAGCTTTTTACATTTAGTCAAGTTTTGACTAAATGTTTTAACATAGAGGGGGAATCGAGACGAGGGTCGTGGTGTATGTGTGTGTGTGTGCCTGTGCGTGTGTGTGTGTAGAGCGATTCAGACTAAACTACTGGACCGATCTTTATGAAATTTTACATGAGAGTTCCTGGGTATGAAATCCCCCGACGTTTTTGTTTCTCATTTTTTCGATAAATGTCTGATGACGTCATATCCGGCTTTTTGTAAAAGTTGAGGCGGCACTGTCACGCCTTCATTTTTCAATCAAATTGATTGAAATTTTGGCCAAGCAATCTTCGACGAAGGCCAAACTTCGGTATTGCATTTCAGCATGGAGGCTTGAAAATTAATTAATAACTTTGGTCATTAAAAATCTGAAAATTGTAATTAAAATTATTTTTATATAAAACGATCCAAAATTACTTTTATTTTATTCTTCGTGATGTTCTGATTCAAAATACATATAAATATGTTATATTCGGATTAAAAACAAGCTCTCAAAATTAAAAATATAAACATTATTATCAAAATTAAATTTCCGAAATCGTTTTAAAAACAATTTCATCTTATTCTTTGTCGGTTCCAAATTCCAAAAACATATAGATATGATATGTTTGGATTAAAAACACGCTCAGAAAGTTAAAACGAAGAGAGGTACAGTAAAGCGTGCTATGCAGCACAGCGCAACCGCTACCGCGCTGAACAGGCTCGTCACTTTCACTGCCTTTTGCACTAGCGGCGGACTACGGTCATTGTGAAAAAATGCAGTGCGTTCAGTTTCATTCTGTGAGCTCCACAGCTTGACTAAATGTAGTAATTTCGCCTTACGCGACTTGTTATGTTTTGTTTTATCGAAATTTAAACGTTCAAATAACTTTTTTATGTCCTTTGATTCTTGATTTGGAACGTTAACAGTTTGGAACGTTAGTAATTTGGAACGTTAGTAGTCGGGAACGTTAGCAGTTTGGAACGTTAGCAGTTTGGAACGTTAGTAGTTTGGAACGTTAGCAGTTTGGAACGTTAGTAGTTTGGAACGTTAGCAGTTTGGAACGTTAGCAGTTTGGAACGTTAGCAGTTTGGAACGTTAGCAGTTTGGAACGTAAGCAGTTTGGAACGTTAGCAGTTTGGAACGTTAGCAGTTTGGAACGTTAGTAGTTTGGAACGTTATCAGTTTGGAACGTTAGCAGTTTGGAACGTTAGCAGTTTGGAACGTTAGCAGTTTGGAACGTTAGCAGTTTGGAACGTTAGCGGTCTAACTGTTTTTGGATACCTGATGCAACTCTCATGATTGCAGCACCTGCTTTTATTAACTGTATTTGTGCAACACTTGTGAACAACAGTTGTTGAGTCAACAGAAACATCATCATCTTGAACACACGCCTCACAAATTCCGTATTCACAAACACAAATATTCATAGGCATGCTTTGCTACAGCGTTCGATCGGATCGTCATGACGCATTTGTCATGTTTTGAGTAACTGCATCTATTAACTGCATTTTGGCATAATTTGCATAGTACAACGGGAAAAGGGCGGGTATTTTGTTTATCAGTCTAACAGTTAATTGTGTCAGCTGCGGGTGAATATTATGAAATATGATATTTCCTTCCATCTCAACGTAGATACCATGATGTGGATGTTAGGATGACGGCAGCGGAGACATCCATGACCGATTCATGGACGTCCAGCTTCGATCGCAATAGATGTCAGGGTGCGTATATTTACGATTCAGTTGAGAGAGAAAAAAAACCGGTTAACCAGAATAGGAATCTGGACAATCTTTGCATCTCCACTGCACCAATTTTATTGAATTGCATGGAGATTTGGATGTCTACTGAAGGCAAGGGTAGTACTTTTTCAACACGAGTCAACAAAGGAAAAGAAGATACCGTCTTTGTATCGTTTGTAGTTCTTAGGGGTAGAATACCTGCCAGAACGGGTTACCTCCGCTGGTCTGAATAGACCAAACTCAAGTCAAATCAGCAAGTGCTCGATAAAGATGAGTTCTAAACAAAAGACAACTTAGGAAAAGAACATGTCATGATCGTTTCGTGAATCTCCTAACGTACGACATCGTCGTTTGGCGTCGGCGGTGAGCGAAAGGCCAAATCTTATTTGAAATTGCCAAAAACATTGCCGTCATATCTGCATATCTGCTAAACCTTTGTCATGGTTGGTAAAAGGCGATGCCAAGAACTGCCCTACATTTTCCCAAAAATGCCGAAACGTCGATGCCCATTTCGTCGCATTTGCCGGAAAAAATACATCTTATCAGCATCTCTGGAGTCCAATGTCTTGTGTATGGTAACCAACCAGCTCTGAATGAACTTGGTCACTGTCTTCTTGTCTGAAGGTACCAAACTCAAGGCAGACAGCTACTCGATAACAAGATAAAGATACACCTGGGTGAGCTCTTTGGGTTGTTCCCATGGCAATTGATTGCATATATGCATATCCCCTTCGATCCTGCCTTTCTCTGCTATACTTGCCGCTTATAACCCTGCGATTCGCCATCCCATCCCAACTTTCAACCCATCCCCCCACCCAACACCCCCCGCTCCCACACCCACCCATCTCCTCCAGTCTGTCTACTTTTGTTATGTACTGGTCGAACGGCACAAGACGAACAGACGAACACGAGAATGGTCGAACATTTCCAAGCCGATCTTTCAGAACGGATTCTTGTTTCAATCAGAAGAAAGACACACGGTTGTTATTTGTAATCATGTCTCCTAAATCTGCCGTTAGGGTAATCCGCTGTATGTCTGTCTATCTATCTGTCCGTCTGTCTTTATTTATGTTTGTCTGTCTTTCTTTTTTCTGTCTTTACCTTTATTTACAGACCCGAAGGAGGGAGATACTCCTTCCTTCGGGTCTCAAACGCGGTGTCAGTAACACGGACGGATATTTCTTAGCCGATCTTCCAGCCAGGAGTCTTGTTTTTGATCAGGAGGAAGATATCTGTTGTTTATATTCTTGTCTCCTTAAACAGCCGTTGGTGTAATCCCGTCTCTCCGTATGTCTTGCTAGCTTTGTTTGTCTTATGTATGTCTGTAGCTTTATTTACAGACCGGAAGAACGGAAATGACTGTATAAATGAACGCGGCGCAAGTAAAATGGCCGAATATTTCTTCGCTGAATCTTCCAGCGAGGAGTCTTGTTTCGATCGGGAGGAAGATATATGCGCGTTGTTTGTGTTTATTTCTCCTAAAACAGGCGTTGGGGTAATCCACCGTAATCGCCCGTTGTGTCCCCGATGGAGCACAATAATGATTTATGCGACGTTTCTTTCGTAAGGCGGTCCTAGATCTAGAGAGGTCCTACGATAGCTGTCTGGTTTTACAGTCGCCTTAACCTTCCTCGCAGCTTTGTCTATGAAATATCTGTACTCCTTTCTTGTTGCTAGTCTTGTCTATTGTTTAATTAATAGGGGCCCCCGGGGAGCAGGGGGGGGGGGGGGGGTGCAACGATTTTGGTCGTGTTTCGACAACAACAAAACATTGAGTTCACATTCGCAGAGTATTCTCGCAGCAGAGTTCATGAACTACCCTTACAGTTTTGTCTTTGTTGTCATTGATTGCTGTCTTAGTAAAAAGAAAAGGTAAGGGCTAAGCAGGGGGAGGGGGAGAGGATTCTTGCAACGGTTTTTTCCGTTCGATTCGACGTGTTCTGTTTTTTAGCAAATAGGCCTATCACTGATTTAGCAAACGAAAAGCCTGTCATCAATGAAAACATCAACGCGTGTGTGGTGTCTGAGGTCATTTACTGTTCCATTAATAGGGGAAGAAGGTAACAGGGCATGGAGGGTGGGGTGGGGAATATGCTTCTTGCAACGTTTTTGCCAGTGGTTCGTGTGAAAATCGGCCAAAAAAATCATTGATTACAAAGTCGGCGAACACTTTCTCCCACCTGTGTTTATGAAGTAAGCTGTGTTTTTGTGTTGTTCTTTTGTTGTTGTTGTTGTTATTTGGTCTTACTCATAACAGGGGTATGGGTGAAGGGATCGGTGCAGCAGAAAGAGAGAGGGCCGCTCTTTCAACATGATTTACCCGTATCTAATTCGCCGTATTAGACCTTCATCGTGCAAGACTTAGTTGAATTCGACGCGCTTGCCACATTGTTGTGGCATCGTTCAACTCAACCCAACAGCCAGTTAAACATTCCTTTGGGATGAAAACGTCCCCCTCCCACCCCTTCCCCGACCCTTCATTTATAAAGGCTCTCTTTTTAATCAGCGTCCTGATGCTGTCACGCCCGTTGCCACTTTATGTCACTGGGATGTTGTTGTTGTTGTTGGTGTTGGTGTTGTTGTTGTTGTGGTTGTGGTTGGAGGTGTTGGATGTGTAATTTATATCTACAGGAAAACTGACATAAGCTGGTATCCGATATTGAAAACCGCGATAACGCTCGAGATTTGCCTTGTCACGTCAATATGAAAAACCCCAAAAGAGGATCGAACAATGTCACAGTATGGTGCAGGACTATCGATCTGGGCTATTTTTGTTCGTGTACCTTGCCTGTAATATACATATATATCTGGATGACAGTGATCAATGTGCATTGCATAACAATATATATTGACGCAAAAGTGTCCGCACACCCTTGCACCGAACTTGTTTGGCGAATGTAACTTGCATCGTTTCCCCGGGTACAACAAAAATCACATTTCTCACGGTCGAGTTTTCTTGGACTGTTAAGCATATAACTCAATTGTGATGCTGTTTGTTGGTGTTTTTTTAAATTTTTTATTTGTTTTATTTGTTGTAGGGGGTGGGATGGAGTCGAGATTTGTTTCGAGGCAGTGGCGGCCGTTGTTGTTGCTGCTGTTGTTTTGAATATTGATTGGACTTCCGGTCGGTTTTGGAATCGTGTAGGGGTGAGGGGTTGGTAGTCTGTGAGTCTTTCTGTGTGTGTGTGTGTGTGGGTGTGTGTGTGTCTGTGTGTTTGTGTGTCTGTGTGTGTCTGTTTTAGTGTGCTTGCGTTCGTGCGTGCGTGCGTGCGTACGTAGGAACACTTGGTAACTGCTCAGGCGTACGCTCCCTCTGTGTCTCTCAATATGTCTATCGCTCTGTCTGTCTGTCTGTCTGTCTGTCTGTCTGTCTGTCTGTCTGTCTCTCTCTCTCTCTGTCTCTCTCTGTCTCTGTCTCTCTCTCTCTCTCTCTCTCTCTCTCTCTCTCTCTCTCTCTCTCTCTCTCTCACCCAATCTCTGTTTCTGTCCACACCCGCCGCCCTTAGCTAATATCACACACACCATCAACATGTCTTGCAGATGAAGAAGAATTGTCCCCAGATTTTTAGAGCGAATTCAAATGACAAGGTCCGTATAGCCTGCTCCTCTAATGGTCAGTTGGCTGACAAGATGGCATTCGGTTTGGTCGTTAAAGTCGCTCTTGTAGGGTCTGTAAATAAAGGATTTTCACGGTTGAGCTTGCGGATAGAGGGTTGTTATTCGGGAGGATGTATGAGTTGGCCTCATTCGTCACATAAAAGAAGAAGAATCCTTATTTACTGTTTGATCATACAAGGGGAACGGCCCGGTAATCTATTCCTTAGTATATACGTCGGAAAATAATTACGCTAATAATTCATTGATGTGGTCAAGGGGCAAGCTCCGGTCAGAGAGAAAGAGAGGGAGAGAGAGAAAGAGAGGGAGAGAAAGGCAGACAGACAGACAGACAAACAGACGGACACATACACACTGAGAGACATAGAAAGACACAGAGAGAGGGGGAGATAGACACACACAAGAGAAAGAAAGGAGACATAGAGAAAACAAGAGAGAGATACAGACAGGCAAACAGACAGGCAAAGACAGAGCGAAAAAGAATAACAGGGATAGACAGAGCAAGACAGAGAGAAAGACAGAGACAAACAACGTTCACAAATAATAACGAGCTATCCCGAAGAATCCTATCCATATCCCCCAACCCCAAACCACACACACACACACACACACACACACACACACACACACACACACACACACACACATTATGACATACACACACATAAACACACCTCTCTCTCTCTCTCTCTATTTTCCCTCTTCCTCTTTCACTCCCTTCCTCTCTCCCTCCCTCCCTTTTTACATTTAGTCAAGTTTTGACTAAATGTTTTAACATAGAGGGGAATCGAGAGGAGGGTCGTTGTGTATGTGTGTGTGTGTGTGTGTGTGTGTGTGTGTGTGTGTGTGTGTGTGTGTGTGTGTAGAGCTAGAGCGATTCAGAGAAAACTACTGGACCGATCTTCATGAAACATGACATGAGAGATCCTGAGTATGGTATCTCCAGACGGTTTTTTTCATTTTTTTTATAAATGTCTTTGATGACGTCATATCCGGCTTTTCGTGAAAGTTGAGGCGGCACTGTCACGCTCTCATTTTTCAACCAAATTGGTTGAAATTTTGGTCAAGTAATCTTCGACAAAGCCCGGACTTTGGTATTGCATTTCAGCTTGGAGGCTTAAAAATTAATTGATGAGTTTGCTCATTAAAGTTGTCATTAAAATCGATTTTTTGCAAACAGATTTAAAATTGATTGCATCGTATTTTTCATCACATTCTGAAACTAAAAATATATACATATGTCATGTTTACTCTTAAAATGTGATCACAATTAACGAAAATAGATTAATTAGTCTTACGATTAAAATTTAAGAAATCGATCCAAAAATGATTTCATCTTATTCTTTATCATTTCCTGATTCCAAAAACATATAGATATGATAGGTTGTATTCAAAACAAGCTCAGAAAGTTAACAAGAACACAGAAAAGCGCGCTTTCCTGCTTAGCACAATACGCCACCGCGCTAATCTGGCGTGTCAATATCACTACGTTTTGCACGTGAAAGGTGAGCGATTTCCTTCACGCGGGGATTGACGAAGCTGTACTGTCTTGGTGAAAAAATACAGTGCGTTCAGTTTCATTCCGTGTGTTCGACAGCTTGACTAAATGTAGTAATTTCGCCGGCCTTACGCGACTTGTTCTATCTAATCTCACCTCCCCTCTCTATTTAATCTCTCTCCTTCCCTCCCTCCCCCCCCCTCCCTCCCTCCCTCCCCCCTCTCTCTCTCTCTCTCTCCCTCTCTCTCTCTCTCTCTCTCTCTCTCTCTCTCTCTCTCTCTCTCTCTCTCCGTGCATACCTTAGCACGGTTTTTTTGCAGTCAATTTATGACAAGTTTACTTTTTAAACTTCGAGCATTGCAGTGAAGTTACGGTGGGGGTGGGGGAGGGACGGGGGGGGGGAGTATTGGACGGCGGGCGGAAGGGCAGACCCTACCACGGCTGCTTTAATCAAACAGAAAGACAAAAGTTCAAGAGTCAACGCCACAATGTTCGTTGTTAAGAATATCGCCATGGCAACGCAACGGGTGTAAAATGTTAAAGGACGATATTGCTCT
This sequence comes from Littorina saxatilis, assembly GCF_037325665.1. Lineage (NCBI taxonomy): Eukaryota > Metazoa > Mollusca > Gastropoda > Littorinimorpha > Littorinidae > Littorina > Littorina saxatilis. The sequence goes on along the minus strand of NC_090247.1, from coordinate 49,227,995 downwards.
CGACGTTTTTGTGTTGTTATTTTTCCATCGTTGGCCTCTTCCTTCCTCTCTCCCTTTGTTTTATCCTTATTAATTTTGTTGGGTAAATTACACGCTGTGGTGACATGGCCTGGATGTTAGCGGCCTACACTGAGCAGAAGATGCACAAGATAAGGTCCTCTGTCTTTGCTTTCTATCTGGAATTGGGAATGAAAATAAGCAAGTTCGTATATGAAAGTGTATGCGATGGGAGTGTGTGTGTGTGTGTGTGTGTGTGTGTGTCCGCGTGTGTCCGCGTGGGTCCTGGCGTGCGTGCGTGCGTGCGTGCGGTGCGGTGCGGTGCGTGCGTGCGTGCGTGCGCGTCTGTTTGTCTGTTTGAAATGTCGTGGTTGGGCATATTTGCTCGAGGCTAT
>NC_090247.1:49220103-49222603 GCF_037325665.1 Littorina saxatilis | reverse complement strand
GTTATTATAACTCTCTGTCTCCGTCTGTCTGTCTGTCTGTCTGTCTGTCTGTCTGTCTGTCTGTCTGTCTGTCTGTCTGTCTCTCTCTCTCTCTCTCTCTCTCTCTCTCTCTCTCTCTCTCTCTCTCTCTCTCTCTCTCTTTCGCCGTTTTCTATTTTCTTTCGATTTCAGAGTACCTTTAAAATACAATGACATTATATCAACATGGGAAAGTTTGACGGACTCCAAGGAACATAACTCCGTTACTCCCTTAACCCCCACCCACCCCCGCCCCCTTCCCCCTTTCTACCGTTTTGACCTAATTTAAGACATGTCACCAGAACAACGACCTCTGAACTGTGCCAGTCACACCCCAACCCCGTTGTTCAGAAGCAGGCTAGGTCAGGTCCCCCAACGATATCCACGTGCGGGATTTCACTTGACAATGGAAACATCAAGTTTGCCCCCACGGGGTCTTTCCTTCCTTCCTGCAAAGATCATTCTTTCTTTTTCTGGGTACCGCCAAGACTGGCGGACATAGCTCGGGGTCCAGATTTAGCCGTGCTCGACCGAGAATGGCAACGGATGGAAATTGTCTCCATTTCAGAAACCACGTACGTCAGTGTCAGACTGTTGTGGTCTAGAGCCCTAGTGTCGTGTGTGATATCTAAATTTAGTTTAGTGTTCAATTTGCTGCATGCATAAATCAGTCTGGATATTCTGTTGCGGATGTTTCTTCATATATTTTACTTATTTTCTATATTTGAATGTACCCTTTCGCTGTCTGTCTTGTTCACGGAAGATTAACACGTACTGGATTTCATCTGACAATAAAAGCGTTAAGTGTGTCCCGCGGGTTTTTTCCTTCCTTCCTGCAACAAAAACAAAAAAATCTCTCTTTTTCTGGGCATCGTCAAGACTAAACTGGATATAGCTCGGGTCCAGATTTAGCCGTGCTCGACCAAGAATAACAACAGAGGGAAATTGTTCCTATTTCAGAAACAACGTGTACGTCAGTGCCAGCCTGTTTAGTGCTGTGATCTCGTGCGTGAAATCTCTAATTTGTTCACTTAATGTTGCTAGTTTCAAGTATGGACATTCTGCTGCATATTTTTGCACCTACGTTTCATTGTTGTATATTTGTGTCTGTCTTCATATGTTTTTCCCTTGGATTTGGTTTTTAGCCGGTGTAGGCCTTCTTATTTTAGGGGGAATGACAGCTTACACGGGCGCTTTCGGGGTTGTGGTATCATATATGATTATTCTTTTCCAAGTCATGCTACCCAATCACGACCCGTCACTGGTAGCTAACCTGTCTCGTGCATATGTTTTATTTATCTTGGTAGCAAATGTGTCGGTGCCTTAATTCATTCTCATGGCCGGTCACTGGTGGCTTAAATCGTATTTGCAGAGTTTGGCCGGACTTCTTTTTATTACGGTAGCACTGTATGAAAGGTCTCCATCTTTAAATCGAAGAGCAGCCCAAGTGTTCAAGATCTAATTTCTGACACAGTTTTTATATATTTGCAGAGCATGGCTAGGTCTCGAAGGTGAGCTTTTTTGTTTAAATCTCGGTAGCGTTGAATTTAGTTCCTTCAGCTTTAAATTGAAGATCAGCAGGAGTATTCAAAATCAAATTTCTGGCCCCAGTTTTTATTTATTTGCGGGCAAATTTCGCAGCATTGATCCACATCCTTAACCCTCGCCCCGCTGCATCCTCCATTCCTCCTCCAACCCCTCCCCCCTCCCTACCGCCCAACTAAACCCTTCCCCTCCCGCTGCTCCCCCCCCCCCACCCTCCCTCCCTCACGGGTTCTTATTGTCCCACCCCCATTTATTCCACTGACCTTTTTACATTTAGTCAAGTTTTGACCAAATGTTTTAACGTAGAGGGGGGAATCGAGACGAGGGTGTGGTGTATGTGTGTGTGTCTGTGCGTGTGTGTGTGTGTGTGTGTGTAGAGCGATTCAGACTAAACTACTGGACCGATCTTTATGAAATTTGACATGAGAGTTCCTGGGTATGAAATCCCCAAACGTTTTTTTCATTTTTTTGATAAATGTCTTTGATGACGTCATATCCGGCTTTTCGTGAAAGTTGAGGCGGCACTGTCACGCCCTCATTTTTCAACCAAATTGGTTGAAATTTTGGTCGGGTAATGTTCGACGAAGCCCGGACTTCGGTATTGCATTTCAGCGTGGTGGCTTAAAAATTAATTAATGACTTTGGTCATTAAAAATCTAAAAATTGTAAAAAAAATATGTTTTTTATAAAACGATCCAAATTTACGTTTATCTTACTCTCCATCATTTGTTGATTCCAAAAACATATAAATATGTTATATTTGGATTAAAAACAAGCTCTGAAAATTAAATATATAAAAATTATTATCAAAATTAAATTTTCCAAATCAATTTAAAAACACTTTCATCTTATTCCTTGTCGGTTCCTGATTCCTAAAACATATAGATATGATATGTTTGGATTAAAAACACGCTCAGAAAGTTAAAACGAAGAGAGG
>NC_090247.1:49200103-49215103 GCF_037325665.1 Littorina saxatilis | reverse complement strand
GCTCATTTATTATTATTATTATTATTATTATTTCGGGAGAAAATGCGTTACTGAGCCGAACAAGAATAGCCAGTTTTGTATTTTTACAGTAATAACTGAATCGTTTATAATGTAATTTTCTCCGATTCAGTTTCTCGGCATTTTACAAACCCTTAGGCCGTTACTGTTTTTCCTCCCCATATTCTCGCACAACCCCGAAAAGTTATATCGATCAATGTTAGAATTTGGCCAATTATGCTGTTGACATCTTTCCATTCTTGGCAAACGTGCTTCACTGAGATTTTTACCCCACTGATAACCTTGTTATATACCCCAGCAGCCTCGCTTTCGCTTTGCCGGCGTAGATATATTTCTTTTCTGCTGAGAAGACACTATTGGTATCTTTCCTGTGACCGAGCGATGACCGCAAAGGGAGAAGCGAAGGGACTTATGACATCTAATTTCCCTCCATGATCTAATTGTTCGCCTTCCTGAAAGGAAGGCAGATCACAGGGGAAGGAGAGCTAGGATTGGAAAAGAGCATCATTATTTACGGTAGGGGTGGAGGAGGAGGGAGGAAAGTGGTAGAGGGAGGCAGGGGGAGGGAGGAAGGTGGTAGAGGGAGGCAGGGGGAGGGAGGAAGGTGGTAGAGGGAGGCAAGGGGGGGCTGTCTGATTTTCGCAGTGTTGGTACTTACGTTCTGGAATCATGGAAGAATTTGAACATCAACGCAGAGAGAGAGAGAGAGAGAGAGAGAGAGAGAGAGAGAGAGAGAGAGAGAGAGAGAGAGAGAGAGAGAGAGAGAGAGAGGGGGGGGGGGGTGTTCAAATAAGCAGAGAAACAGTGAAGATGAAAAAGAAAGAAGTGAGTAATATTACACAGTCCAGGGAGGGACTTGAAGGTCGAGACAGATAGTGAAATGAAACAGAGGCAGATGGCAATTCATGCAACAAGACAGTCTTAGAGGAAAAAGTCCGGCGAGCTAGAAGACAACCAACTACATGTATTTCATAGGTACCGAACAAATATTGCCAAAAGGGTTCTTATTTGGGCAATTTTTCTGATACAAAAAAATGCCAGCAACATTTCTGCCGGTGGATAGTGTCTTTTTAAACGAAAGAATTAAGAGAGAGAGAAAATTGACAGAGAAACTGACTCGGTAGGTCGAAGGAGGGAGGACGGGAGAGAGACAGAGCCACACAAACCAGCAGACAGTCTAACAGACAAAGAGAGACAGAGCCACACAAACCAGCAGACAGTCTAACAGACAAAGAGAGACAGAGCCACACAAACCAGCAGACAGTCTAACAGACAAAGAGAGACAGAGCCACACAAACCAGCAGACAGTCTAACAGACAAAGAGAGACAGAGCCACACAAACCAGCAGACAGTCTAACAGACAAAGAGAGACAGAGCCACACAAACCAGCAGACAGTCTAACAGACAAAGAGAGACAGAGCCACACAAACCAGCAGACAGTCTAACAGACAAAGAGAGACAGAGCCACACAAACCAGCAGACAGTCTAACAGACAAAGAGAGACAGAGCCACACAAACCAGCAGACAGTCTAACAGACAAAGAGAGACAGAGCCACACAAACCAGCAGACAGTCTAACAGACAAAGAGAGACAGAGCCACACAAACCAGCAGACAGTCTAACAGACAAAGAGAGACAGAGCCACACAAACCAGCAGACAGTCTAACAGACAAAGAGAGACAGGCAAACACGCAGCGCAAACAGACAAGAAGGAAATGAAAAAGCAAGCGGAGGGAATTAAAACACAGACACGGTGAACACCATGTCACCTTCAAGACAGACAGACAAGGCATCGGCGAGATCCCAAGAACGTAGGTCTAATAGGGGAGAGGGGGAATTAGAGATCAAGTGAAGGGGCTTAAAACACAGACACGTACAGAACACAGCCACGTTTAGACAGCCAGACACGGTCACCGGCGAGACGTCGAGAGAACAGGGAGAGGGGGAATTCAAACCAAGAAGGAAACTGAATCGACAGACACAGTACAAGGGAATCGCGCGTTCTCAAGGGCTTGTAGTGTATTCGGGAGATCGGGAATAGAAATCAAGATGAAAATTAAAACACATACCTAGTAGAATTATGTCCTCTTTAAGACCGACATAGACAGGACAGAGGTGTTTGTAAGCGGATACGCATAGGGGAGAGAGGGAATTACTAAAAGCCAAAACAGGCAAACGCAGTAAAAACCGTGCCGCTGTCACGAACTGAAAACTCTGCCTGAACAATCCTTCTCATTGCGGTCAATGCGCATGCACTAACATGGGGAGATTAATCAGGTCGTGAACAACCTAACCCTAACCCAAACCCTAACCCTTACCCTAATCCTAACCCTAATCCTAACCCTCACCCTAACCCATGGTTCATTCGGTCAAAGGGTCGCATTTTTTTAAGTCCAAGATTGGCGCATGTGCATTGACCGCAATGAGAAGGATTGTTCAGCAGAGGTTTCAGTTCGTGACACCGCCTTCAAACTAAACAGAACTAACACGGCTTCAGAGACATATACGTAAAAACCTAGCTGGCAAAAAAGACAAATACGGAATTAAAACACAGACACAGTGGAAACAGTTCCAACTTCAGACAGACAGACAACAGACTGACTTGTCCACCAGTCCTCGAGAGTGTATAAGTGATAAAACATATATAGTAGGGGAGAGCTGGCTAAAACCGAAGAAGGACATACCAAGGTCCAAGTGGCTAATCAGCAAGGGTCTACGCCGCGTTACACCAATGTTGAGAGTCCTGGACCATTTTGGCTGGAACCGTTCTGGCACCAACACCTTCCTGTCAGCCCCCTCCCCCTTCTGGTCCCTCCCGTTATTGCCACTTGCTGCCTGTTAGAGTCGTCTGGGCAACCGTGGCCAAGTGGGTAAGATCGTCCGAATGGAAGGGAAATGGAAGAAGAACTGTGCATATGCTAGTTCACAAAAGGGTCGAGTCCTTCGTCAGAGTTGTGTTATTTATGTTTCCGTCTGGAGAGAGAGAGAGAGAGAGAGAGAGAGAGAGAGAGAGAGAGAGAGAGAGAGAGAGAGAGAGGGAGAGAGGTAGACTAAGAGAGAGATTTAATTAGAGGGAGAGGGAGGGAGGGAGGGAGGGAGGGAGAGAGGGAGGATTTAATTAGAGGGAGAGAGAGATTGATTGATCAGAACTGACATCTGTTTGTCTGTACGGGTTTTTTGTCGTTGTCTTTTGAAGTCTGACCATTTCACCCTCTCACAAATCAGGTGCCCCTCTAATCTTTTGCCTTTGATCTGCAATATTGCTCGCAAAGTTGTCTGGGTAGTAAGAGAGAGAGAGAGAGAGAGAGAGAGAGAGAGAGAGAGAGAGAGAGAGATTGATAAAGGGGGGGGGAGAAACAGAGGGAGAGAGAGAGAGAGAGAGAGAGAGAGAGAGAGAGAGAGAGAGAGAGATAGCCAGAGAAAGAGAGAGATGCAGACAGACATACACATACACAAAGAGGCGCCAGACAGACAGAGACATATATCTAGACAGACGGTTATACAAAAGAAAGAAATGGTGTGTTTGAGATGTGAAGATACACTTGATTTCTCGATTTCTGTTTTTCTTACATGCGTCTTGTGTAGATATTGACTTTGGTCTTTTATAAAGTCTTTAAAGAGTTGTATTTCTTTTGCAATTTTGTGTGCTCTGCTTTTTACATTTAGTCAAGGTTTGACTAAATGTTTTAACATAGACGGGGAATCGAGACGAGGGTGGTGCTGAATAGTATGTGTGTGTGTGTGTGTGTGTGTGTGTGTGTGTGTGTGTGTGTGTGTGTGTGTGTGTGTGTGTGTGTGTGTGTGTGTGTGTGTGTGTGTGTGTGTGTGTGTGTGTGTGTAGAGCGATTCAGAGAAAACTACTGGACCGATCTTCATCAAATTTAAAATGAGAAATTCTGGGTATGATATCCCAAGAAATCTATTTCATTTTTTCGATACATGTCTCTGATGACGTCATATCCGGCTTTTTGTGAAAGTTGAGGCAGCACTGTCACGCCCTCATTTTTTAATCAAATTGATTTTTTGGTCGAGCAATCTTAGACAAAGTCCGGACTATGAGATTGAATGTCAGCTCGGCAGCGAAAACGTTAGTTAATTAGTTTGCTCATTAAAGTTGTCATTAAAATCGAACTTTCACTAACAGATTTAAAAATGATTGCATCGTATCCCTCAATTTCTCCTGAATTCAAAAATATTACATATGGTATGTTTACTCCAAACATGTGCTCAGAAAATAGGTGAAGTAAGTACTGTATTTGCGTTCGCGTCTCGGTCTTTGGTGTAAACAAGTTTATTCAATACATTTCATTGGTACTATTGCCGCATACATGAAATTAGGAACATGGAGCACAACAAGCTAAGCTTATGAGCGTACTCTTAAAAGCAAATGAAATTTGGCGGACGATTTTAATATAACAAGTTTGAAATAATGTCAAAATAATAATGGTAAATTATGGTAGACAAACATGTAACATGTCTCGGTCTTTGGGTGTGGTTAGTCGAGACTATCTTACTATAGTCTCGGCGATGACTGTTTGTTGGTGTTAATCTGTTACTTTGATGCCGACAGCTTTGCTAAATGTTTTGATATCGCTTCACGCGACTTGTTTATTATTGTTGATGTTCCCATTTCTTGAGCCTTGGTGTCCGCACTATCTTTGAATTGCGCTGTCGCCTGTCGAACGCTTTCTCAAACGCAGTTCTTTTCCACCAGTTTGAACTCTGTACAAGTAAATTTTGACAAATTAAAGCTGTGGTTTATTTATGACTTTCCGGGGCTACGAGGTTGAAAATTAGGGATACAATCATGTACAGAATTCTGTACAGCAAACGCTACCCGAAACCCCACCTATACGGCGTGTATGACCTTGAGAGCTTCAGTCAACGCTTGAATTTTGCAGGGATAACATCCGGTTTGCTCTCTCAAGACTGATCATATTTTATCTTCAAGAGAGATCAAGGGGAAAAAATAAACGCCCCGGCGAAGATTCGAACTCTCGACCTCGAGACCTCGAGACTTCGTGTCTCATGTCCTAACCACTAGGCTACTGCGCCAATTGAGAAAAAGAAGGAAAAACATTGGTATGAATTCATGTTATGTTATTCTTGAAGCAGCATGATTTATATCTCTATCAGCCCATTGTTCAGAAGTGAATACATGCATAACTATTTCTTAGATGTCTGGTTTCAACTGCACAGAGCTTTGGAGAGATTCAATTATTGTTCTTGTCATTTTCTTGCATGTTGTAAATAGAGATATATATCGCAGCTATTTGCATGGCGCGAATGTCGTGTAGCATGACTGTGTAAACATGTACTGCGATTCTGTAAAACATGTTTGCAAATAAAGGCAAATTTTAATGTCAATTTTTACGTTTTTGCAACGCATGAATGATAATTCAAGCGTAGAATGATATAAAATTATCAATTTTTTATCTTTGACAATACTGGTGAAGTGGCCTAGCGGATAAGACATCGGCCCCGACATTTCGAGGCCCCGATGCCTTGAGTTCGAATCCCTGCCAAGTCGTTTATTTTTTCTGCTCGATCCTTCTTGACAAATATGCTCAGCTCTGCGAGAGCAAACCGGATGTTACCACTGCAAAATTCAAGCGTTGACTGAAGCTCTCAAGGTCATGCACGCCGTATAGGTGGGTTTTCGGGTAGTGTTTGCCATACAGAAATCTGTACATGATTTTGTCCTTATTTTTCAACCTCGTAGCCCCGGAAAGTCATAAATAGACCACAGCTTTAAGAGAACAAAAATCGTTAAATATTTACCAGAAAAGAGTCCAAAGCTCAACGTCACATTTCCGTATGTTCGTTAGAATTCTCAGTCTTGCTTCCTAAAACTGGCACGCTCATAGGACTGAACTCACCGAGGAATACAGCGAATCAACTTGACATGTGTGAAAAACGTGCACTCCTGACTGGCTAGAGAGGTCAGTGTGGTGCGTCACTGAGGCTTCTCCAGGTTTGAAATGTACCCGTTTATGGTCGTATCAATCAAACATTTGCCAGGGTAGAGCAAAACCGACGAGGAACAGCACTTGCCACTTAACCCTTTAACACAAGATAGTACCAATCGCCCTTAACTACGTACTTTGCTGTTACTTGAAGATATGTATTTAAAAAACGTCAACCGCTGTTCCCTCAGCCGGGCTATATGTATATTATACCCTAAACACCGACCTCCTTCCGGTATCCTTCCACTTTTGTCTCTCTTCTTTTACCAGTTTTAGTGTTCATTTGATGTTCTCTTTTCTGCATCGTTTATTCTTGTCATTGTCTTTGTTCTGCTCCTTTCTTTTGTTTTTCATGTTCGCCTCATTCAGAAGACTGCAACCACAGCTATGTACGGAAATATCTCGACTTCAGAACGGACATCTATCTGTCTGTCAGGTTTTTTCTTTGTCTTTTAAAGTGTAACCATTTCGCCTTCTAACATCTCAGGTGCTCCCTTAATCTTTTGCCTTTGATCTACAACATTGCCCGCAAAGCTGTCTATGTAGTAAGAATATAAAACGCAAGACGTTCATTTGGTGGATGTTTGAAGCGTTCGGATTTCCTCTGGGAATTTCGTTGGTCTGGGTATAAGACACTCGTACTTCAATCAGCCCTTTTTACATTTAGTCAAGTTTTTACATTTAGTCTGTGTGTGTGTGTAGAGCGATTCAGAGTAAACTACTGGACCGATCTTTATGAAATTGTACATGAGAGTTCCTGAGTATGATATCCCCAGACGGTTGTTTTATTTTTTCGATAAATGTCTTTGATGACGTCGTATCCGGCTTTTTGTAAAAGTTGAGGCGGCACTCTCACACCCTCATTTTTCAATCAAATTGATTGAAATTCTTGTAAAGCAATTTTCGACGAAGGCCGGACTTTGGTATTGCACTTGGTGGCTTAAAAATTAATCAATGACTTTGGTCATTCAAAATCTGAAAATTGTAATAATTTTTTTTTATATATATAAAACGATTCAAATTTACGTTTATCTTACTCTACAGCATTTCCTGATTCCAAAAACATATAAATATGTTATATTTGGATTAAAAACAATCTCTGAAAATTAAAAATATAAAAATGATGATCAAAATTAAATTCCTTGTCGGTTCCTGATTCCAAAAACATATGGATCTGATATGTTTGGATTAAAAACACGCTCAGAAAGTTAAAACAAAGAGAGGCACAGAAAAGCGTGCTATGCAGCACAGCGAAACCACTACCGCGCTACACAGGCTCGTCAGTTTCACTCCGTTTTGCACAAGCGGCGGACTACGGTCATTGTGAAAAAAATGCAGTGCGTTCAGTTTCATTCTGTGAGTTCCACAGCTTGACTAAATGTAGTAATTTCGCCTTACGCGACTTGTTCTTGGACTTCGGGTCTTCCGTTTAATCTCTCTTGGTTTCCCTTCGGCTAGGTCGTACTGTAAGGGTCTTAGCCCTTTTTCTAAATCGTCTGTGTTATCTGCAGATTAAGATTGTATTTGATAACATGTTGTTTCTCGGAGCTAATGTAAACGTTCATATCTTTTGAGGTTCGTGACAATTTTTTAGTTTCCCACTGGACATGAATGGATGCGTGCGTGTTGTAGTGCGTGAGTGAAGATGTCCATAATCTGTCTATCTGAACGTCTGTCGACTGTCATCCTGGTTGTCTGACTGTGAATGATCATGTAAGGAAGTCAGTGTGATTCTCCTTATACATTCCCGAGTCTACAAACATTATTCCAGTGTTTGGCTGCTTTCTCTGTGTATGACCTCCATGATATTTCTACTGAAGTTTGATCATCCTGTACGAAGCATCGGTGTAGGAGAGAAAAAGTTGGCTCGACTGAACAAACACTACAGTTAACTTGACAAAGTGAATTTTCACTTGCCTGACGGCTACTACGTGTGTCTAGACATTGGATTGAGTGGGAGGAGGAAATACGTGAGAATGGAGGAGAGGTGGGTATAGATGACGGGGTTGGGAGGGGGGGTGGGGTGTTGGTGAGGGATATGTCGGCTCTGGTTTGAGGGTAGAGGGGAAAGAGAGGCAGCTAGGGTCAGGAAGGAAAGTGAACAGTCAAAGCCATGATGAATGATTCTCTTTTGTTTCTTGTGTTTTTTCTCTTGTAACTTTCTGTGCTTTTTGGGGGATGAGCATATGGCTGGTTCCAACACACAGCTGATCCACCTGTCTATCTGGCTACCTGTCTATCTGGCTACCTGTCTATCTGGCTTTCTGTTGTTCTGTCTGTCGGTATAGGTCTATCGCACGCACTGTGTGCAAAGCCTTGAATGACGTCATCAGATTCACCTTAGACGCGATATCATGGATGAAAGCAGGTGTTCATTATACTTCCCTCACTGTTGCATCTTAACATAATTAGGTTGGTTTTCTCGAAAAATCCATCCCAACAGCTGGTATATGCAAAATTAACCAATTACTTGACCATAAAAGAAAGAAATACAAAGTCCTAACTTAGAGCAGTTCACATAATGTTCAGTTCACCTCAACGAACTTGAGTTGTGGGACACAACCGCAGTCGATGACGCATCACTGTATTACTCAAGCTGACCAACTTTGAACGTCAAATTGAACATCCCTGTACTAACCCTAACCTCACGTTCTTTCCTATTTTAAAACAGAAGAAAGATCAAAAAGGCGAATGGTAGGTGGAGGCAGCTAGAGAGATAAGGAGAGGGGGAGACCGCGAAGAGAGTATGGTCAAAATGTCGAGGTCAACATGTCGATTGCGAAGAGAGTAATTGCGTATCGCCAAGAGCTGGGTTAGTTAAATGAGCATGGTCAGGGTGTGGGTTGCGAAGAGAGTAAATGCGTATCGCCAAGAGCTGGGTTAGTGAAACGAGTGTGGTCAGGGTGTGGGTTGCGAAGAGAGTAATTGCGTATCGCCAAGAGCTGGGTTAGTGAAACGAGTGTGGTCAGGGTGTGGGTTGCGAAGAGAGTAAATGCGTATCGTCAAGAGCTGGGTTAGTGAAACGAGTGAGGTCAGGGTGTGGGTTGCGAAGAGAGTAAATGCGTATCGTCAAGACCTGGGTTAGTGAAACGAGTGTGGTCAGGGTGTGGGTTGCGAAGAGAGTAAATGCGTATCGCCAAGAGCTGGGTTAGTGAAACGAGTGTGGTCAGGGTGTGGGTTGCGAAGAGAGTAAATGCGTATCGTCAAGAGCTGGGTTAGTGAAACGAGTGTGGTCAGGGTGTGGGTTGCGAAGAGAGTAAATGCGTATCGTCAAGAGCTGGGTTAGTGAAACGAGTGTGGTCAGGGTGTGGGTTGCGAAGAGAGTAAATGCGTATCGTCAAGAGCTGGGTTAGTGAAACGAGTGTGGTCAGGGTGTGGGTTGCGAAGAGAGTAAATGCGTATCGTCAAGACCTGGGTTAGTGAAACGAGTGTGGTCAGGGTGTGGGTTGCGAAGAGAGTAAATGCGTATCGCCAAGAGCTGGGTTAGTGAAACGAGTGTGGTCAGGGTGTGGGTTGCGAAGAGAGTAAATGCGTATCGTCAAGACCTGGGTTAGTGAAACGAGTGTGGTCAGGGTGTGGGTTGCGAAGAGAGTAATTGCGTATCGCCAAGAGCTGGGTTAGTTAAATGAGCATGGTCAGGGTGTGGGTTGCGAAGAGAGTAAATGCGTATCGCCAAGAGCTGGGTTAGTGAAACGAGTGTGGCCAGGGTGTGGGTTGCGAACGATGTTTGTCTAGAAGCCCTACAACACAAAAGTGCATTCTATATCTGTGTCGATCTGGGGCTAGGTATAGAATAAGGCGGTCACAGACACCACAAGGATATCCACATCCTTGCGACTTTGCTGAATGCGAGATCGGTTATGCTGGGGACGTGTATATATCTCTAAAACCTCCCAGCTTGCACGGTCACGCTCGTTGCATGAATGTCCGCACCTGATTGACTTTTATGAATTCGACGTTGATTAATTATATGCATGACAGCCTTTGGATCATTAACAACGAATTGTGTGACAGTAAGAATCTTTTCATGGGTGCAAACCTGGCCTGGCCTAAACTGTTAATGCAGAAACACTGAGACTGCCCGACGCGGCGTTGTGAAGATTGTAAATTCTAGCCTTCATGAATTAAACTAGTGTCAACCCATGTCAAACGGCTATTGCCGTAGATGATCTGCATTAACACATCTCGCCAACTGCTACCTGATAAAACAAAAATGCAGAAAGTGACAGTACCATGCATACCGACACTGCATGTTGCATTAGGACGTTTTTAAAAGTAAAACTTACGGGGCAGAATATACCTGCGCAGTTTCAACGGCACAGACGACGCACTGCATATTATTGATGCTGCGATTGGGATTATGACGAGTACTTGGCCTGTTTTCTTTTCACGCAACGTGTAGCGGGCTGGGATAATATAATCTGCAGTGCGTCGTCTGTGTCGCTGACATTGCGCAGGTATAATCTGCCCCTTACCAAGGTCAAGGCAGAACATTGCAACTGGGTTGACTGTAACCAGAACGTATGGCTGACAAGAGTGGACACCTCTTTACGATTCACCTCAGAATCCGTGCAGACTGAGTTATGGATGTAAACCCCTCTTAGGCGGCTCTAGTCTTGGATCGGGATGACTGGGGGTGATTCGAGTCGTCGGAGCCCTCCCTGCCTTGGGGTGTGGCCTTACTATGGATTGACCAGTACCAGTCATTTTGCACCTCCTTGCTGGCTTCGTTAGTCCTCATTACATTTAGTCAAGTTTTGACTAAATGTTTTAACGTAGAGGGGGGAACCGAGACGAGGGTGTGGTGTATGTGTGTGTGTGTGTGTGTGTGTGTGTGTGTGTGTGTGCATGTGTGTGTGTGTGTGTGTGTGTGTGTGTGTGTGTGTCTGTCTGTCTGTCTGTTCGTGTGTGTGTGTGTAGAGCGATTCAGACCAAACTACTGGACCGATCTGTATGACATTTTACATGAGAGTTCCTGGGAATGATATCCCCGGACGTTTTTTTCTTTTTTTCGATAAATACTTTTGATGACGTCATATCCGGCTTTTTGTAAAAGTTGAGGCGGCACTGTCACACCCTCATTTTTCAATAAAATTGATTGACATTTTGGCAAAGCAATCTTCGACGAAGGCCGGACTTTGGTATTGCATTTCAGCTTGGAGGCTGAAAAATTGATTAATGACTTTGATCATTAAAAATCTGAAAATTGTAATTAAAATTATTTTTTTTATAAAACGATCAAAAATTACGTTCATTTTATTTTTCATCATTTTCTGATTCCAAAAACATATAAATATGTTATATTCAGATTAAAAACAAGCTCTGAAAATTAAAAATATAAAAATTATGATTAAAATAAAATGTACGAAATCGATTTAAAAACAATTTTATCTTGTTGCTTGTCGGTTCCTGATTCCAAAAACATATAGATATGATATGTTTGGATTAAAAACACGCTCAGAAAGTTAAAACGAAGAGAGGTACAGAAAAGCGTGCAATGCAGTACAGCGCAACTACTACCCCGCTCTTCTTGTCAATTTCACTGCCTTTGCCACGAGCGGTGGACTGACGGTGCTACGAGTATACGGTCTTGCTGAAAAAATGCAGTGCGTTCAGTTTCATTCTGTGAGTTCGACAGCTTGACTAAATGTTGTAATTTCGCCTTACGCGACTTGTTTTTCTTGTTGATATGGTATGATGAGGTGTACGGGTTGTTTAATTTGTTGGGGAGGGGGGGGGGAGGGGGGTAGGGAAGGTGTGCATAGGTAAGATGAATTGGACGAGAAATTGGTATGATGTTTGGGGGGAGGGACGTGATACGGCATGATAAAATGAAGGGGTGTTAGGATTGATAAGGAAGGGAGGGGGGGGGAGGGTAGGCATGATAAAAAGGTGAGAGGAGTTGGTTTAATGATGAGTAAGTAGGGGGTGCTTACGGGGGGGGGGGGGGGGTATGTATGTTATGATGACAGGGAGGGGTTATGATATGATAAAAGGGAGGGGTGATAGAATGATAAGATCAGGTAAGATAAGGTAAAATAAAATAAGATAAGATCAGATAATTAAGATAAGGTAAGATAATGTTTTATTTACGGGGGAAATGATATAAGCAATTGCTGCTCTTTTACAATAAGCTCTCACCGGTGAGGGAACAATGGTAACAACAAACTCATCAAATACCAATCATTAGCAATTGACTAAATGACATTATAATTTTGTATGGAGGGGATCGGGGTGAGAGTGGGGAAGGGTTTGGTACAGTATGGTGCGACAAAGGGGGTTACAGTGTGGTGATCCCCCGAAATCGGCGTATGCTGCCTGAATGGCGGAGAAAAACGGTCATACACGTAAAATTCCACTCGTGCTAAAAACATGATCGAACGTGGGAGTCTAAGCCCCTGAATGAAGAAGAAGAAGAAGAAGAAGAAGAAGAAGGTACAGTATGGTGCGAAAAAGGGGGTATATTATGATGGAAAAGAAGAGTAATGAGAAGACGGACAGGAGATGGGAGGTATGACGAAGGAAAAGGAGGGTCGTGCTATGGTGAAGGAGCAGGTCGGGGGGGGGGGGGGTGGGGAGGGGGTAAGTCAGACGAATCAAGGCGGCTGGGACATTTGACCATTACTCCTGCCACGCCGAAAACCTGATTTTGTTTGCTCGCAGTCATAGCCAGTCTCCGGCAAATAAAGACGTTTGTATAGTGGTGGCCTTTGCGATGAAATATCTGCCGTGTCATCTTAGACCGACAGTAGGCTACAGGGAGAGAACCACGTGCTGAAAGTGTGAATGTGAATTTACATGGAATTTTAGTATCACACGCACTATTATGTTTTACATGGACAATGGATTGTTCTTTCCACTGATATGCAAAACTTGTTCAGTTTAAGCTGTTTCTGATTTTTTTTTTTGTGGGGGGGGGGGGGGGTCAGTTTTAATGAGGGAAACCTCTGTTGTCTTTTCCAATCTTTATAATACTACCTTATGTAAAACCAATCCGTTTGCTGAATATCATAGGGGAATGAATGGGCTTTCTGGTCATATAACTGGTTTTAACATAAAAGGCCTCATCTCAAAGATCTACGCACAAACGCATCTACCTTTTTTTCTTCTTTTTACATTTAGTCAAGTTTTGACTAAATGTTTTAACATAGAGGGGGAATCGAGACGAGGGTCGTGGTGTATGTGTGTGTGTGTATGTGTGTGTGTGTGTGTGTGTGTGTGTGTGTGTGTGTGTGTGTGTGTGTGTGTGTGTGTGTGTGTGTGTGTGTGTGTGTGTGTAATCCGATGTAAAATGTACATTTGGGGGCGCAGTGGTATGTAATCTCAATGCGCCCTTTGACGCACTGAAGGGAATTGTGATGGGACATTTTCAGATTTAATGCGCCAATGGCGCAGGGCGCACT
Source organism: Littorina saxatilis (assembly GCF_037325665.1). Classification (NCBI taxonomy): domain Eukaryota; kingdom Metazoa; phylum Mollusca; class Gastropoda; order Littorinimorpha; family Littorinidae; genus Littorina; species Littorina saxatilis. Next base: position 49,201,717 of record NC_090247.1, on the reverse strand, counting down.
AGTAAATGAAACCCTGGATGACCCAAAATTAAAAGTCGCAAATCGTCCCACTTGCTACACGGTTCAGTTTGGGGTTCGTAAGTATGTCACCATACACCAGGAAATACTTTAAAATGAGTATTTGCTCGTTCAGTTATTCAAATTTTTAACGCGGCTCGAGAGCTTACAAATGTCATTAAAATCGAGATTTCTCACTCAAATTTTAAAATCATTGCATTGTATTCGTCATCGAATCTTGACTCCAAAAATATACGGATACGTTATGTTAACTCTAAAAATGTGGTCACGATTAAAGAAAACAGGTACATTGTACTATGGAAATTCACTTGCTTCGCGGAGCCAAAACTTCCTACTTAGTTAGTTAGTTAGTTAGCTGTTGCTTTTCGGGTCCAGCGGACCATAATAGGCCAAATCAGGACCCCAAAAAACTTCCTACGTGTTATCTCGGTTTTCAGTGTTGATCTTTTTGTTTGATGTCAGATTGACATAATTATTGACTAAATGTTTTTATATCACTTCACGCGACTTGTTTTATTTGTTTAAACTATCCTCAATCATATGTTATTGATACAACCACCTGTGCAAATATCCGATTTCTAAAATCGTTCATTTTGCACGTGCGTTATTATTCTATTTTCAACTTATTAACTTCCTGTCCACTTAAAAAAAGAAGTAAGAAAGAAAGAAAAATATTTAAACAAAAATAAAGGAAGAAAATAGGATATTGAAACAGAAAAAAAGAACGAAACGAAACATAAGGCTGCTGGTTAATAACTCGTATATTTTTCGGATTCAACGTAAAAAAAACAAGTCGAGTAAGGCGAAATTACTACATTTAGTCAAGCTGTGGAACGCACAGAATGAAACTGAACGCACTGCATTTTTTCACAATGACCGTAGTCCGCCGCTCGGGCAAAACGCAGTGAAACTGACGAGCCTGTTTAGCGCGGTAGTGGTTTCACTGTGCTGCATAGCACGCTTTTTTGTACCTCTCTTCGTTTTAACTTTCTGGGCCTGTTTTTAATCCAAACATATCATATCTATATGTTTTTGGAATCAGGAACCAAGAAGGAATAAGATGAAAATGTTTTTAAATCGATTTCGGAAATTTAATTTTGATCATAAATTTTATATTTTTAATTTTCAGAGCTTGTTTTTAATCCGAATATAACATATTTATATGTTTTTGAAATCAGAAAATGATAAAGAATAAGATGAACGTAAATTTGGATCGTTTTATATTAAAAAAAAGGTTAATTACAATTTTCAAATTTTTAATGACCAAAGTCATTAATTAATTTTTAAGCCACCAAGCTGAAATGCAATACCAAAGTCCGGCCTTTGTCGAAGATTGCTTTACAAAACTTTCAATCAATTTGATCCGTCGCGATATAACCTTCGTGGTTGAAAACGACGTTAAACACCAATTAAAGAAAGAAAGAATCAATTTGATTGAAAAACGAGGGTGCGACAGTGCCGCCTCAACTTTTACAAAAAGCCGGATATGACGTCATCAAAGACATTTATCGAAAAAATGAAAAAAAGTCTGGGGATATCATACCCAGGAACTCTCATGTACAATTTCATAATGATCGGTCTAGTAGTTTGGTCTGA
>NC_090247.1:49177230-49199903 GCF_037325665.1 Littorina saxatilis | reverse complement strand
TGTGTGTGTGTCCTTAGCTCTCTTTGTTTTGATTACTATTACTTGAAACATTTATAACAGTATTCATCGAGAGAAGAAATAGCATTATATGCTAACGTCGCACTCACTTCTTCATGATTACGACGTGGACATTTCATGGTCTAGCGCACCTTCAAGCTCTAATCATTACCTTGCATTCATTCACTACGGACTGCCATTGCAAATGTTGTCAGGAGGTAATTAGGTCGCAAAACGGCTAATTAATGAAATCGAAGCAGTGTCTGAGGACGAGGAGCAAAAACGAAGAAGCGTGCTAAAGTACACACTTTGTACACTCTTTATCATCTTGGAAGAACAGAACCAACTATTTCAGATGGCAACAAGACAGGTGACAAATATAACTGCATTGGTACACTTTCTATTCCATCGAAGCACAGTTTCACTCACTCTTTCATTCACTCAGTCCTTCAACTGTAACAGTTGTTTGGGCTGACGGGGGTTCGCGGGGGTGGGGGGTGTCAGAGGGCAGAAGAAGTAAATACCCTAATTTAACATGCATAGTGTCACAACAGGACCGCAAATAAGGGTTGGAGAAAATATGCCCCAACAATCTGCAATCCTCGCATGGTGCATATCGCCTTGGTGTTTGGCTGTCAGAGGCCGCTGTTGTTTCAAGGCGCATTCTGTTGTTCTTGCTGTCAGAGTCTGATGCAGGGACAGCTTCTTCAACATGTCCTGGCCGTGTGATGAGCTCCTTCAGTTCGTTTTCTGTCCCCGCACTCTCTCCTTTTTTTTAATTTTTTATTTTTTTTTGCTTTTTTTTAATTTTTATTACAATGTTATTTTTGTTATTTTTTTTGGCTCTGCTGGTTTTAATGATTTTTCATATTTTGGCTTGATACGCATTTGTTTCCATATCAACACATGGTTGTATGTTTCATTCTTATAGTGACGTATATAATACTGTTTACTTCATGCGTTTGTTGTTGTATTTCAAATCTTGAAGGTACTTTCGACGGTTTTCGAAGTTTATGACACACTGAAATTGTCATGTGCATCAATAGGAGTGCTTTAGAAACACGCCACTGATGTTCTGTTTTTCTCTCACATGTATAGCCGCAGTAAAATACCCCCGAAAAAGCTGAAAACAAAAGAAGACATTCGTAATCGTCGAGTATTCCTCAGAGGCCGAAGCTGTTTTGAGGCGTATTCCGCTGCTCTTGCTGTCACAGTCTGGGAGCCGTGACAACGTCTTGAACATGTTCCAGTCATGTGATCTGCTCGTTCAGTTAGTTTTCTGTCTTCGTGTGTCCTCCATACGTACTGGAAAAAAGGACAACAGCAAAAATGCGTGTCACAAAAAAGGTACGCAGCTACATAGAACGGCCGTATTATTCATAATGCTTGACAAAAAAATGGACTGTCTCAAATCCAATAACTTTTCGAGGTTTGTGTACACATTGGATGGAACACAACATATTTTTGAATTTCGTGACGCGCTGGCTGGCTATTTGCAAAAATGACTTTATTTTCACCGCCAGCAGGGGACATTCTGATTCATCATCGCTCCACGCTATCGCTTTAAGTCCCTCTGACCGTGCGCTACAGTCCTACGCGAATCTATCAAAAGAAGAATACAGAGTTATCTCCCATATGTTGTTCGCTGGCAGTGTTCGCGAGACGAAAATGATTGCAGATTGGCCGACTTCGACAGTTGTCTCCGTTCTGTTCTTCACAGTTATGATAAAGACATCGTTCTTAGGTCAAAACAAGTCGAAATTTTGGGACTGCTGCCGGAAGGAGACCGTAATGTATGGTTGCATCACTGTCAAAAAATCGTCTGCTCCAGCGACCGCCGAAACCAAACGGTGGATTATCACGTGACACTGTTGCCATATTTAGAGTTGTTTGCACAATAAATACATCCGCGAAAAATAGCTCGCTTGAAACTGTCTAAAATAAAAATTCCTCTGTAATTTAAAAATTACAAAACACCATGAAAAATCATTATCGACGATCGCGAATCTGCTTATATCAATAACACATCACAAAAAGCTCTAAATATGTACAAAAATCGCTTTTTTTGCCAAACAAGGAAACTCAAGGCATCCTGTCAGGGAGAGAATGAGCCGAACTCATTTTGACCTGAGGTGAGGATGCGGCAGGGGAGTAATTCAAACAGGCAACGGCCGCTGATTGGGTCTTGGGATTTGAATGTATCTTCCTTTTGAAAGGGATTTTGAACCATTGATGATTGTACAATAGACGCTTTTTCCGGAAGTAACTCTGTCTGGTTATTGTTGTTTTTCTTCTTCGCTGTGCATGTGGAGCTGTCAGAATGCAGTGTCGATATCATGAATTTTCCTTTCGAGTCTGAACATGCGCATCGGAACTCATCGTTGACTCCACAGGCGTGTTTACATCTCGCCTCACCTTCAAGGACTACAACTCTTTCGCAGCGTATAAAAAACATCCATAGCGTTATGTCTGTACTGCGTCATTTGCATGTCATGCATACGTTAGAATTTATCAAGCTATTACATCGTTGTCTCTTTCTTCTTCTTCTTCTTCGTCCTTGGGCTGAAACTCCCACGTTCACTCATGTTTTTGCACGAGTGGGTGTTTACGTGTATGACCGTTTTTACTCCGCCATTCAGGCAGCCATACGCCGCTTTCAGGGGAAGCATGCTGGGTATTTTCGTGTTTCTATAACCCACCGAACTCTAATAATTATGGATTACAGGATCTTTTCCATGCGCGCTTGGTCTTGTGCTTGCGTGAACACACGAAGCAGGCACCAGCAGGTCTGCACACAAGTTGGCCTGGGAGATCGGAACAAATCTCCAAAGTACCGTGCACGTTCATGAAATTTACAAATGAAACAGCTAGCTAGGCCTCTCTGATATACGACTTTTTTCGGAACTGCATGCTGTCTTTTTCAGAATGAAGTGGCAAAACAAAGTCGAATCGTCTTCAGCGCTGTGTTGAGTGTACTCATTGACTGGCAAACGAAATAGACCTCCCTGATAGTCGATTTTGTCAGAAGTACATGTAATATCTTTTTTGGAATGATGTGACGCGATAACGTTGGCTGGTCTTCGTAGAGTACGGGTGTTGGGTAACTAGCCGATTGACGGACTAATGAAGTGTTACGTTCTCCTGGGCCTATCTCGGAGGAGATGGGGATGATATATAGGATAATATATATATATACAGACCATGGCATAATTTGGTTATGATTTTTGTGTGGCTACCGTAAAAGTTCTCTCTCTCTCTCTCTCTCTCTCTCTCTCTCTCTCTCTCTCTCTCTCTCTCTCTCTCTCTCTCTCTCTCTCTCTCTCTCTCTCTCTCTTTAATTATATAATTGTGTGTCTATGCGTCCCAAGGACAGATTGTAAGAAAAGGCGTAGCCTTAAATCTTAATCCTTGTTAAATAAAGTTCAATTCAATTCTCTCTCTCTCTCTCTCTCTCTCTCTCTCTCTCTCTCTCTCTCTCTCTCTCTCTCTCTCTCTCTCTCTCTCTCTCTCTCTCTCTCTCTCTCTCTCTGCCTGTTTGGCTGGACAGCCTCGGGCCGATGCGAATATGTAAATTAGTGTTTAAAGAAAGGGTATGTTTGCTGTTACCTGCAGAACTGCATTTTGGACAGTCTTCGATGTTTGTGGATCGACACAAGCCATTAGTTGCTAAACGTCCATAAACGCTGTTTGTAACAGTCCAATAGTAGCCGGAACACATCGATTTTGCGCACAGCTGGCGAGAGATAGGCGAGCTGTAAATCTTTTGAGACATTTTGTGGTTATATGGCTTTCGTCTCGTTAAAGACTGGATTTTTTTTTTTTTTTTGTGGGGGGGGGGGATGATTTCAGGACCTTAACTGACACTACATAATCAGCAACAAGGTCTCACTATGCGCTAGTAGCAGCTAGGCTGTTGATGTTTGGGACGTGTCCAAGTATATATATTACGCGCGCCAATGTAGAATGTGTGTTTGTGTGTGTATGTGTGTACTGATGTGCTTCCAAACTCGTCTTAATTATGTCTTTCTCTCTTCATGCCAGAACATTCCATCCACTCTCGATTTTCCAGGGATCTTTTATGACAGTTACAGATACTGTTTAATTTTCAACGGCTAAATTAAGTCGCACCTCCCCCCCCCCCCTCACACACACACACACACACACTGACACACACGCACACACACACACACACACACACACACACACACACACACACACACACACATAGCTAACACACACACACACATACACTGACACAAATTGTCCAATTCGGCTGCGCCGCGTGTTGTGAGATGAGGACATTTGCTGGTGTTGATTGGATTAAGGGTGGCTTGACCTGGTGCGCGTGGCCTGCTTAACCTTATCGGGCCTGCTCCCCTTCCTTGTCAAACACACCACTCACCAACGATCCGCTGCCCTTTTTTCAGCGCAGGGGGTAACATCCTCTTATTGGGCCGTTTCAAACGGGGAAGTCTCATACGACGCGAAATAAATGATTGGAGGCTCCAAGACTGGACTGCTCTACCCGCCTACCCCTCCTCGCTCCCCCTCCCAGCTTTTTTGTGTTACAATGGGTAACAGCCTCCGTTTAGACCTTTGGCCGTTTCAAATGGAGTCTAATACGATGCTGCAGGAATGATCGGAGCCGGGATTCTTTCAAATGTTCCCCTTTCGTATCAAATACACCATCAGCTATCCACTGGGTTTTTTTTTAGTATCAAGGGTAACAGCCCCTTTTAACGCCGTTTTAACTAATAAGTCGGGGTTCTACTGTTTCAAATAGGGGGGACAATCCCTTATGACGATCCACAGCTTGCTGCAAGGCAGGGAGCGAAGTACCTCTTATTATGCCATTACAGATTGAGAAGTCTAAGACGACGCGAGAATGGTCGGAACAAGTGCAAGTAATTTTGCTATTTTAAATGGGTAAATCACGTATAACAATCCACAGCTTTTTCCGTTACAGGGAGCGAAGGACCACTGGTTAAGTGTTTTTACTCAAATGGAACAATGTAAAAATCGCTTCCCTTTTTTTTTGTCAAACACGCCCCGAATCCCAACGAAAGCAGAGACATAGATTGTATGTATGTCTCTGACGAAAGGAAGGCATTTTTTTTTTAACTGATATGGTTGCTTTTGAAACTTTGTTGGAACAAATTGACTTCGTTAGACAACATCGGACTTTCCCTGCATAGATAGAGAGGTGTTTATGCTTGTGTACAAAAGAGAAAGAGAAGGGCGAAAGAGAGAGGTAGGTATAAAGATAGAGAGCTGAGAGGAGAGGAGAGGAGAGAGAGAGGGAAGAGAGAAAGAGGGAGCGAGAGAGGGGGGGGAGACATGGGTGGGAGCGAGAGAGACAGGCCTGTGGAGAGGGGGACAGAGAAAGACAGAAATACAGAGAGAGCGAGAGTGAGAGAAAGAAGAACAAGTCGCGTAAGACGAAATTACTACATTTAGTTAAGCTGTGTAACTCACAGAATGAAACTGAACGCACTGCATTTTTTCACAATGACCGTAATCCGCCGCTCGTGCAAAAGGCAGTGAAATTAACGAGCCTGTTTAGCGCGGGGGTGGTTGCGCTGTGCTGCATAGCACGCTTTTCTGTACCTCTCTTCGTTTTAACTTTCTGAGCGTGTTTGTAATCCAAACATATCATATCTATATGTTTTTGGAATCAGGAACCGACAAGGAATACGATGAAATTGTTTTTAAATCGATTTCGGAAATTTTATTTGAATCATAATTTTTATATTTTTAATTTTTAGAGCTTGTTTTTAATCTCAATATAACATATGTATATGTTTTTGGAATCAGAAAATGATGAAGAATACGATAAACGTAATTTTGGATCGTTTTATGAAATAATAATTTTAATTACAATTTTCAGATTTTTAATGACCAAAGTCATTAATTAATTTTTAAGCCTCCAAGCTGAAATGCAATACCAAAGTCTGGCCTTTGTCGAAGATTGCTTGGCCAAAATTTCAATCAATTTGATTGAAAAATGAGGGTGTGACAGTGCCGCCTCAACTTTTACAAAAAGCCGGATATGACGTCATCAAAGACATTTATCCAAAAAATGAAAAACATATCTGGGGATATCATATCCAGAAACTCTCATGTCAAATTTCATAAAGATCGGTCCAGTAGTTTACTCTGAATCGCTCTACACACACACACACACACACACACACACACACACACACACACACACCATACCGCACACACACCACACACACACACATATACACCACACACATATACACCACGACCCTCGTCTCGATTCCCCTTCTATGTTAAAACATTTAGTCAAAACTTGACGAAATGTAAACAAGTCGCGTAAGGCGAAAATACAATATTTAGTCAAGTAGCTGTCGAACTCACAGAATGAAACTGAACGCAATGCCATTTTTCAGCAAGACCGTATACTCGTAGCATCGTCAGTCCACCGCTCATGGCAAAGGCAGTGAAATTGACAAGAAGAGCGGGGTAGTAGTTGCGCTAAGAAGGATAGCACGCTTTTCTGTACCTCTCTTTGTTTTAACTTTCTGAGCGTGTTTTTAATCCAAACATATCATATAATATGTTTTTGGAATCAGGAACCGACAAGGAATAAGATGAAAGTGTTTTTAAATTGATTTCGACAATTTAATTTTGATAATAATTTTTATATATTTAATTTTTAGAGCTTGTTTTTAATCCGAATATAACATATTTATATGTTTTTGGAATCAGCAAATGATGGAGAATAAGATAAACGTAAATTTGGATCGTTTTATAAATTTCTATTTTTTTTTACAATTTTCAGATTTTTAATGACCAAAGTCATTAATTAATTTTTAAGCCACCAAGCTGAAATGCAATACCGAAGTCCGGGCTTCGTCGAAGATTACTTGACCAAAATTTCAACCAATTTGGTTGAAAAATGAGGGCGTGACAGTGCCGCCTCAACTTTCACGAAAAGCCGGATATGACGTCATCAAAGACATTTATCCAAAAAATGAAAAAAACGTTCGGGGATTTCATACCCAGGAACTCTCATGTCAAATTTTATAAAGATCGGTCCAGTAGTTTTGTCTGAATCGCTCTACACACACACACACACAGACACACACACACACACACACACACACACACACACACACACACACACACACACACACACACACCACGACCCTCGTTTCGATTCCCCCTCGATGTTAAAATATCTAGTCAAAACTTGACTAAATATAAAAACAGACAGAGAACGGGAGAAACATTGAGACAGAGAAACATTGTCTCAAGGTCCGTCCGCCGGTCATCACCATTACCCGTCTCCACTCAGTCGATGTGGCCATCCGTAAGCCGACACGCACCCCAGAGAAAACGACTGCAAGACAGAAGAACCACACCAAGATAATAGCTACGAGGGGTCAATAATGGCGCCCTTATTGTGTATGCATTCTTTTCGCTCTGAAGGGAATACCACGACTTTCGCCTCGGCCCCCGGATCAATATGACCATGACTAGATGTAGACTCGATGGCCAATGAAGATAGGAAGTAGCTGTATCTTTTTACATTTAGTCAAGTTTTTACTAAATGTTTTAACATAGAGGGGGAATTGAAACGAGGGTCGTTGTGCATGTGTGTATGTGTGTGTGTTTGTGTGTGTCTGTATGTGTGTGTGTGTGTGTGTGTGTGTGTGTGTGTGTGTGTGTGTGTGTGTGTAGAGCGATTCAGAGTAAGCTACTGGACCGATCTTTATGAAATTGTTCATGAGAGTTCCTGGGTATGATATCCCCAGACGTTTTTTTCATTTTTTCGATAAATGTCTTTGATGACGTCATATCTGGCATTTTGTAAAAGTTGAGGCGGCACTGTCACACCCTCATTTTTCAATCAAATTGATTGACATTTTGGCAAAGCAGTCTTCGACGAAGGCCAGACTTTGGTATTGCATTTCAGCTTGGAGGCTTAAAAATTAATTAATGACTTTGGTCATTAAAAATCTGAAAATTGTAATAAAAATTTGTTTTTATAAAACGATCCAAAATTATGTTTATCGTATTCTTCATCATTTTCTGATTCCAAAAACATATAAATATGTTATATTCGTATTAAAAACAAGCTCTGAAAATTAAAAATATAAAAATTATGATTAAAGTTAAATTTCCTAAATCGATTTAAAAACAATTTCATCTTATTCCTTGTCGGTTCCTGATTCCAAAAACATATAGATATGATATGTTTGGATTAAAAACACGTTCAGAGAGTTAAAAAGAATAGAGATATAGAAAAGCGTGCTATCTTCCTCAGCGCAACCGCTACCGCGCTTTTCTGGATTGTTAATTTCACTGCCTTTGCCACGAGCGGTAGACAGACGATGCTTCGAATGTACGGTCTTGCGGAAAAAATGCAATACGTTCAGTTTCATTCTGTGAGTTCGACTGAGCTTGACTTAAATGTTGTATTTTCGACTTACGCGACTTATTCTTCTTTCGCCTTGGCCCCCGGATCAATATGACCATGACTGGATGTAGACCCGATGGCCAATGAAGACAGGAAGTGTGAGTGGTCCGTGTAGCTGTATCTTTTTCTTCTTTCCTCCTCGGACCCCCTCGATCCCATTTCAAGTCTCATTCAACTCTTTCTCTCACCCTCTCTTCCTCTTCTTCCCTTTCCCTACCACTTCCGTTCCCCCTTCCTCCAAATTGTTTTTGTACCACCTCCGAAATCCCGTGGTCTTCTTTAGAAGTCCCCCCTCCCCTCCCAACTCCCTCAATTGTTTCGGTACCTTGTTCCCCATGTCTTTGTACGTCTAAGATGTTAGTGCTCATATCTTTCTGGTCGCGCCTCCGAATCCCCGCCCCCCTCCTCCCCAGTTGTTCTATTTTGGTTCTCCTCCATGTATGATTTCTGGATAGAAACTTTGAGCGCTTATATTCTGTTTGATCCTCCCCTCCCCCCCTCCCATCCCCACCCAAGCCAACTGTTTATGTACCTTGTCCCCGACGTGTGTTTTTGTCTGTCAAGAAGTTGTTTTAAACTCTAATCTGTTTCCCCACTCTTCTCATCCAGCATCAGGAATTGGAAATGGTGTCCAAAAACAAACGAACTAACAACCACAAAATACAAAACCTCAAGAACAACAACAAAAGCGTTCCAACCAACTCATGTGTAACAGTTGAACGCCCTTTTAAGACCTCCAAAACTCTGAGAAAATCAGGTCTGAAAAAGGAGGGAGTTGTAAAGTGGGGGTCAATTTACACAGGTTATAATTATATGAACCGAAAATCTGAAAAAGCAAGTTCTTAAAAAGAGGTAGTCTTAAATTCGGTGGTCCTAAAAGGGAGGTGCCTCTGTTAGAGAAATGTAAGTTTTACGCCCTCGCGGCAAAGCCATTAGGGGCATGTTCCCGGGTGTAACCCCGACTTTAGATGAGATGTTTAGGTGTAACCATCAGAGTGACCGAAGTCTTTTACATGCCACTGTGGTGACAGGGGTGTGGGACATGGATACCGTCTCTAAGACTGTACACAAAGTTGACTCGTGTCCGTCCGAACCCGTGACACTAGGATCACAAGACCAGTGCTCTAGGATCACTAGACCAGTGTGCTCTACCACCTGAGCTACCCTGGGCCCCAAAAATCCTGTGTAGTAACTTTCCTCTTTTGATTCTCCACAGACTATGGGCGGACGTGTTCCGTGTGCACAGGCAGGGTAACTACATAAGGTTGTAGCGTGTGTCTGAGGACATGGTAACCAACAACAAACAAACTATCAACCAGACTTACAGAACCAACTAAATTGGTGATGACGTTCCTCCTTTGATGGTCCACAGGCTATGGGCGGACGTGTTCCGTGTGCACGGGCAGGGCGACTACATGCGGTGGGAGCGAGTGTCTGAGGACGTGGTGCCGGTCAACATCACCTGTATCGAGGACACGCCACACACCGTCTTCCAGATCACCGCCTACAACAGGCAGGTGGAGAAGATCTTCGACGTCCAGATCACCCAGCCAGGTGAGTGTTTCAGTGTGTTTGGGGAAGAGGGGGGAGTGTGTGTGTGTGTGTGTGTGTGTGTGTGTGTGTGTGTGTGTGTGTGTGTGTGTGTGTGTGTGTATTTTCTTTGAGATGAATAATGTTCACAAAAAAGTGTTATTGTCCGGGGGAGACTTTGTTCCGACCAGAAACAAGTTGTCCGACTATAAAACGAACACACCTACTTCCATATATGTAGAGACTTGTAGTAATTTAACATGATTTGGGGAGACGTAGTTTGAAACCAAACCAAAGCAAATAATGGTTCAAAGGGGTGCTCCGTTCATACAACACCAAGTGTATACGACAATACTCTTGATTTAGTAGGTGCAGAAAAGTGGTAGATTGTTTCAGTTGACGCAAATCATAACCAAAGTCTTTAATGCTTTCTTTCTGAAAACTGACCAACGATAACTTCTTGACAAAATAATCGATACGGCAATTGAACTTTAATTACAGCAAAGCCCATTTACGCACATAACCAAACTTCGCGTTTCAGATATAACAACCTCTTGCAGTTACCGACAAATTGCACAGTACTTTCTAAACTGATTCCTTAGTTTCCCCTTACAAACTCACACTATTCGGCGGCATGTCTGTTGGTTTCCTTTACACCTCTCCACAAAGCAGTGGAAATCGTTGGTTTACTCAGGCGGTCGGGCAAAGCAAAGTCACTGACGTCTGGTCACTTAGAAAAGAAAAGAGTAAACAGTCGGAAGAGAAGCCGCATGACTTTGGCCGAGACATGTGTGGTCTTGCTCAGTCAGCTTCTAGTCCCCTGCCGTTAAAGTTTGAAGTCAATAAGCCAGGTTCTTAAATTTTCCATGTTTTGTCACATTACCCACTCATATAAACGGAATAAAAACCCGCCTTTTGCGGATTCTGAAAAGAATGACACTTTAGCTAGGCAGGATGGGCAGGACTACTTGGGATAACACAAAAAAAGATTGTTCTAACCGCCGAAAAGCAAACGTAGTTCATTAGCTGTTCTGATTTTCACTTAACTTTTGTGATCTCGATTGTCTGGGGGTGTCTATGTGTTTGCTGTTCCACTGTATAGACACTACCACGTGTACAATCAAGCTGTTTGTTGCATACGATAGGGGATTGACTGTTCATTTTAGCTCTCTCTGTCGTTGGCTTTAACATAAAAAACACCCAAATCTATCTACCTAGTTGTCTTTGCCGAGTAGCATAATTTATATCTTTCCAAAAATAGACTATCTTTGCTACTTCTTAACGAGCTATCCCCTCTGTTACACCCAACCCCGTCATACCCTAACCCCACTCTCCCTTAAACAACTTGTCTAATGTTTACCATTTTACGTATTTGTTATACAGTGGAATCTCCTCCCACTCTAAGACTTCCCCCTTTTAGTACTTTACTTTTTCAGAATTTCTGTTCATAACCACTTTAGATATATCCCCATATTAAGACTCCCTCATTTTTAAGACCTGATTTTCACCCCCCGCGGGTTAGGGGGAGTCCCATATTGGTTGGGACGAGAAAGAATTTACCCGATGCTAACCAGCATGTCGTAAGAGGCGACTAACAGGTTCTGTTTCTCCTTTTACCCTTGTTAAGTGTTTCTTGTATAGAATATAGTCAATGTTTGTAAAGATTTTAGTCAAGCAGTATGTAAGAAATGTTACGTCCTTTGTACTGGAAACTTGCATTCTCCCAGTAAGGTCATATATTGTACTACGTTGTAAGCCCCTGGAGCAATTTTTTGATTAGTGCTTTTGTGAACAAGAAACAATTAACAAGTGGCTCTATCCCATCTCCCCCCCTTTCCCCTATCCCATCTCCCCCCTTCCCCCGTCGCGATATAACCTTGAATGGTTGAAAACGACGTTAAACACCAAATAAAGAAAGAAAGAAAGACCTGCTTTTCACGTAATTGTGTAGGTGTTAAAATGGGTGGTGGGGGTTCAACTGTATTATTATTTTTTAGTGTACGTATTCACTGAAACATACAAAGCGGGTATCTTCGTGGCTTTCCCCTGCACCCATCCTTATCTACTCGGCCGCTGACACATTTGAACAGGAATTAATGGAGAGGAGGAATTGTGGGGTCGTTGATCTGAGAGCTCCATTCTGTGGGCCACAGGTCGTTAGCCATTGATTGGGGAGACAAGACAGGGGGCATTTGAGAGTGTGTGAACAACTTAAACCCGCTGAGTGACTCTGTCTGTCATGGTTCATGCACGTGACAGTCTGGTCGGCTGGCTGGCTGGCTTGCTCTTTGGTTTTCTGGCTGGTTGAACTTTAGTGGTCTTCTTGGACAGAGGTCGTTATAGCCATTGATTGGGGACAAGACAGGGGGCATTTGAGAGTGTGTGAACAACTTACACCCGCTGAGTGACTCTGTCTGTCATGGTTCCTGGCCGTGACAGTTTGGTTGGCCGGCTGCTTGGTTGGCTGGCTGGCTGAACTTATGTGGTCATCTTTGACCGAGGTCATTAGCCATTGATTGGGTACAAGACAGGGGGCATTTGAGAGTGTGTGAACAACTTAAACCCGCTGAGTGACTCTGTCTGTCATTGTTCTTGGACGTGACAGTCTGGTTGGCTGGCTGGCTGGCTTGCTCTTTGGTTTTCTGGCTGGTTGAACTTTAGTGGTCATCTTTGACCGAGGTCATTAGCCATTGATTGGGTACAAGTCAGGGGGCATTTGAGAGTGTGTGAACAACTTGAACCCGCTGAGTGACAGTCCGTCATTATTCTTGGACGTGACAGTCTGGTTGGCTGGCAGGCTAGCTGTTTGACTGTCTAAACGCTAGCGGTCATCTTGGACAGAGGTTGTTAGCTGTTGATGGAAGGACAAGGCAGGAGGGGGCGTTTGGACGTGACAGTCTGGTTGGCTGGCTGGCTGGCTGGCTGGCTGAACTCTAGCTGTCATCTTGGACCGAGGTCGTTATATAGCCATTGATGAAGGGACAAGATAAGGTGGCCCTAGGGTTGGAAGAATCGAAGCCGCTGAGTGACTCTGTCATCACCACTGGAAGTGACGGTCTGACTACACGGATGGCTTGCTGGCTCTGAACTGTAGTGGTCATCTTGGACCGATGTCTTTAGCCATTGATAGAGTTATAAGCCAGGGGGTATTTGGGAGTCTGTGAATAATCACAAACCGCTGAGTGACTCTTTCATTGTTGCTAGACATGGCGGTCAACCTAGCTGGCTGGCTGGGTGGCTGGCTGACTGGCTGGGTGAACTCTTCTGATCATCTTAGACCGAGGAACAAGTATGTGACGAATTCCAAACCGCTGACTCTTGTCTGCTATTGTTGCCGAACAAATTATTAACAGGTTGACTGCGATATGTGCATAGTGGAATTTTCTTGCTGAATTGATTTTGCAATTAGACATAGGTGCATGCCACTAACAAAATTATTGCAGCCAAAAAAAGTGCTCTCTGCGCAGAATTTAGTTAGACTGCTGATTTTGTTTTATCCGTTTAATCGGAAGAATGGTCTTATCACATGTACAAGACTTGACAGATTTATGACGATGCGCATTTCCAACTGTCTTCATCCATATTAATACCGGCACGGTTGGCGTAGTGGTAAGGCGTCCGCCCCGTGATCGGGAGGTCGTGGGTTCGAACCCCGGCCGGGTCATACCTAAGACTTTAAAATTGGCAATCTAGTGGCTGCTCCGCCTGGCGTCTGGCATTATGGGGTTAGTGCTAGGACTGGTTGGTCCGGTGTCAGAATAATGTGACTGGGTGAGACATGAAGCCTGTGCTGCGACTTCTGTCTTGTGTGTGGCGCACGTTCTATGTCAAAGCAGCACCGCCCTGATATGGCCCTTCGTTGTCGGCTGGGCGTTAAGCAAACAAACACATCCATATTAATATTTTCAAAACAACAGCAGGAATAGTAACAGCAAGTAGTATCAGGAACAGACGCCCCACGTTATGCATCCTATCTCACCGGAAACTGGCCCCCCATCGGGTTTCAAAGGAACGCACACTTCTTGGCAAAAGATCAGAGGTTAAAAATAAATTCATTAGAGAGAGAACAAGGGATGCGCTTAAACTAAGCCTGGTCGGGTAATGGGCGCTATTCCCTAGAATTGCTTCATTAAGGGAGGAGAACGAGCTTGGCTGCAGAAGATTAACGTAAACCAGAGCGTCTACGTTCATTGGTTAGGCCTTTCATCTATCTTTTTAGCTCAAGGAACTGGGGGAAAATAGCAGCCACTTAGTTCGAACAGCTGGGTCTTCGAGAAGATAACATAGTAACCTGGTTACGGGTAGGTATCGTTTATTTGAACACACTGTCCGTTTTGGGGAGGATTCTTATTGTTAAGAAAAAATGAATTGTGTCCATGAGTCGAACGTCTTATGATTACAGGAATACCTTCTCTTTTTTTTAAGAAAAAATGAGAAAAACAGAAAGACAAAACGGGCAGACAGAGAAGACAGACGGACCGAGACGTAACCAGAATTCAAGACACACAACAGCAGGAGTAAAAGATAGTTCGCGATCTAGGGGGAGGGCAGAGAGTAAGATAAGTCTGAGAGAGAGAGAGAGAGAGAGAGAGAGAGAGAGAGAGAGAGAGAGAGAGAGAGAGTGTGAGAGAGAGAGAGAGAGTTAGAGAGAGACAGACAGACAGAGTAACGGATAGAGGGAGAGACTGAGGGGGAGGGGGGTGATAGAGAGATTAAACAGAGGTGAGAGGAACACGGATTGAGAGAGGGTGGGAGAGGAGTGAGTTGTTTCTTTGCTGAGCATCGAACACCTTTCTCAAAGATTCCGAACTCGTTGAAAAAGGAGAATATGCATGGGGAGGAAAGGGATGGAGAGAGGAGAGGAACACGAAAGGAAATGCGATGAAAGAGAACGAAGAGGAGGAGGAAGGGGAACAACAGCAAAAGAAAGGAGGACAAATATGTAGATTAGGGTGACCACAATGAAGATTAGCGACATACTGTGTTAATAATTATCAGTGATGCCAGACATCATTAAGAAGGATCGAGGTACTACATCTCAGCAGGGCGTTGACACAGTAAATATCCCATGTGCACACAACCTGTTCAAAAAGCTTAATTACCGCAGTTCTGTTTTTCTTTGAAATGAAATTCTTCCAGCTGTTGTCAATAGTGATAAAAAACAAGAAATTCCTCCGATAGGAAAAACACCCCCGTCAAAGGGAAATAACCTTCTCAGTTGGTGGCAGTGACTGAGTGAGAATGGTTATTTCCCTTTGACCATGAAGATGTCCCTCTATAAGTCTTTGTATAATTTTAATCCACCAATAACTCCCTAACCGTGTGTTTGACTGGTCCCAATTTTTGTAAGGACCGTCTCAGGAATGTATAGAACCTGTTCATCAAGTTTGGTGACGATCGGTCCGTTCATTCTTGAGATCTATATGCGAACACAAACAAACAAAGAAACAAACAAACAAACACATCGAGCGAAACCTATACACACCCCTATACCGGGGGTGTAAAAAAGCACGATAGGCGGACAGAAAAGAGGCACTGAAAGGTGGAAACAAGGTAAATGGCCGGACAGACGGGAGACATGGAGGGACGCAAGGGGTAGAGGAGAAAGGCCAAAGACGGAGAAGGAGACTAATCTTGGATCTTGGAAGGAAGCTGAATATAGTCAGACAGAAGAGATACACGAACGTGTCAGTGAGTGAAGGGGAGGGGGGAAAAGACCAAAAACGAAGAGAGGATTTCAACTTCAGAGAATGCTAAATAGGCAGGAGACATCGGTTAAGGAGGTTGCGGGTGAGAGGGTGGACGGACAGGTAGCCTGGTTGGAGGGGGGGTGGCAGAGAGAGGAGAACGAATAAAGAAGAAGAGAAGGAGAAAAGTGGATGCCGAGCTTGAAAAAAGCTAAATTGGTGGACAGAAGAAAACAGCAATGGCATGTGACAAAAAACGGATAAATCACGAGTTAAAGATAAGGCTAAGCGGGTTGACAAAAAAGACGCTTGGGAAGGGGGTTGGGGTGGGGTGGGGTGGGGAGAAAAGAGAGGTGGCAAAGAGAGATAAAGAGAGAGAGAGTGGGTAAGAAAGAGAGAGAGATGGAACTTTGATGATGATGGAACTTTATTTTTCAAGGATAGAGGTTTAAGCTATAAGGCGACGCCTTTTCTTACAACCGGTCCTTACTTCTAATACCAATGTCTAATAAATGATAAACAAGTAAAGCAACATAACAAATAAACAAATTAAACGAACGACCCAGCAAACAATCGACAAGTAAGCAAACAAGCAAATAAACACAAACAACAAAATGACAAAGTAAGCAACATACAAATCAAAAGCGAAACATGCAACATGTTAATTGAGGTTACACATGTATGTAAAGTGATCGACAGTAAAATTCACACAATACCAACGTTTACTCTAATGCTTACAATGATTATATGGTGTAAATGATGATGATGAAGACGACGACGATGATGATGATGATGATGATGATGATGATGATGATGATGATGATGATGATGATGATGATGATGATGATGATGATGATGATGATGATGATGATGATGATTTGATGATGATGATGATGATGAAGATGATGATGAAGATGATGATGGAAAATCGCAACATAAATTCCACATAATACATGTAATAAAGAACATATTTTTGTAATTCATATAGATTTGCCAATTTATTGTTGACAGCTACTTACTTGCACATGTTAAGACTAGTAGCCATCTAGGTAGACATAATGATTATGCAGAGCTTGTTTAAAACTCTTTAGTGAGGTTAATGATCTTATTACAGACGGAATGGAGTTCCACACCATAGAGCCAGAGAAGGCTTGACTAGTTTTGAACAAATCAATCCTGGGTATTGGTGGTAGAAAATTGATAGACCCGTACCTTTCGGTGACTCTGTGAAATAGGTCCTGAATATAGTTGGGCACTTCGCCATGATATACTTTGTACATCATTACAGTCTTATGAAACTGTAACTGTTTAACTAGCGGCAGGTAGTTTAGATTCTTTAACTTCAAATCAGCTGATAATTGTGGACCATTTAACATGATTTTAGCTGCCCGACGATGTAGAGAGTTTAATTTTTTCATGTGAATATCAGAGACGCCATCCCAAAGAGTTGATGCGTAATTAATATGGGATAAGATGTGGGCATGATAAAATAGTTTTAGTGTTGCGATATCGACATATTGCTTTACCTTAGATAGCAGAAACAATTCTTGTATAATTTTAGACAAATATAATGTACATGAGATTGCCATTTTAATTCTTGATCGACTATCACACCCAAAACATGATGTTCCGTTACCTGCTGAACAGGTTGTGATTCCAAAGAAAGATTTAAATTATGAGGTCGTGACTGGTGTTTTTGTCTTGTTGTAATAATCATGCTTTTTGTCTTCCCTGGGTGCACTATCATAAAATTTTGGTTACACCAATTGTTGACTTCATTCAAACTAGACTGTAAGGAAACTTCAATTTCTTGAACAGTCCTACAGCTTGTGTGAAGCGTCGAATCATCTGCAAAAAATTCCGTTTTAACTTTTGAATTAGATATATGAAGGGGGAGGTCATTAATGAATACACAAAACAAAATAGGCCCTAAAACTGACCCCTGGGGGACTCTACTCTTTAAACATCCTTTGGGAGAGGTTTTACCGTTTATAGAAACATACTGTGTTCTGTTGACAAGATATGATTTAAAGAATGAACACGTTGCGGGATTGTTCACGTACAATGCGAGTTAATGTAAAAGTAATGTGTGATCTACAAGATCAAAAGCTTTCTTAGAATCAAGAAATACAGCCCTTGATATGTCCGAACGATTAATTGCCGATAGCCAGTTATCACATAGTGATGAAAGAGCTGTACTACAGGAATGTTTCGGACGAAACCCAGATTGAAAGTTGTGAAATAATTTGCACCTTTCCATGTAGTTCAGAAGATTTTTCTGGATGTGCTTCTGTAAAGGCTTTGATAAAATAGGAAGCAATGAAATTGGCCTGAAGTGATTAGGGTCAGACACATCTTTATTTTTAGGAAGTGGAACGACCTTTGCCGTTTTAAATTCATCAGGAAAAATATTTTGTTCAATGCAAAGATTATACACATACGTTAGGGATTCCACTACGTACGGTAGGGCTAATTTAAGCAACGACGGGGGGATTTTGTCAGGCCCCATGGATTTATTATTCTGAAGGTTTTCTATAAATTTTCCAACTTCATGTACGGCAATAGTTGGGATAGAGAATGAATCTTGTGATTTCAATTTATGAATACAAAATTCTTTTAATCTAAACAACAGGGAGTCCCCACCCTCGACTTCTTCATTTACATTTTTATATTTAGTCAAGTTTTGACTAAATATTTTAACATCGAGGGGGAATCGAAACGAGGGTCGTGGTGTATGTGCGTGCGTGTGTGTGTCTGTGTGTGTGTGTAGAGCGATTCAGACTAAACTACTGGACCGATCTTTATGAAATTTGACATGAGAGTTCCTGGGTATGAAATCCCCATACGTTTTTTTCATTTTTTTGATAAATGTCTTTGATGACGTCATATCTGGCTTTTCGTGAAAGTTGAGGCGGCACTGTCACGCCCTCATTTTTCAACCAAATTGGTTGAAATTTTGGTCAAGTAATCTTCGACAAAGCCCGGGGTTCGGTATTGCATTTCAGCTTGGTGGCTTAAAAATTAATTAATGACTTTGGTCATTAAAAATCTGAAAATTGTAAAAAAAAATAAAAATTTATAAAACGATCCAAATTTACGTTTATCTTATTCTCCATCATTTGCTGATTCCAAAAACATATAAATATGTTATATTCGGATTAAAAACAAGCTCTGAAAATTAAATATATAAAAATTATTATCAAAATTAAATTGTCGAAATCAATTTAAAAACACTTTCATCTTATTCTTTGTCGGTTCTTGATTCCAAAAACATATAGATATGATATGTTTGGATTAAAAACACGCTCAGAAAGTTAAAACAAAGAGAGGTACAGAAAAGCGTGCTATCCTTCTTAGCGCAACTACTACCCCGCTCTTCTTGTCAATTTCACTGCCTTTGCCATGAGCGGTGGACTGACGATGCTACGAGTATACGGTCTTGCTGAAAAATGGCATTGCGTTCAGTTTCATTCTGTGAGTTCGACAGCTACTTGACTAAATATTGTATTTTCGCCTTACGCGACTTGTTAGATTGTTTCAATCGATCAGCCCAACACAGAAAGTGCTCATTGAATTCGTCAGGAGAAATGGCGCTATTCAATCTGCTATTTCTTCTTTGGGATTTACCTAACACTTCATTTATGGCTTGCCAAAGCGTGGCAACATCCTTTTTGTCTTCAACCAATTTATGAAAATGATTACTTTTTGCCTGGCGTACTAACTCGGTAACTCTATTGCGTTGTGCTTTAAATTCTGATTTCCTTTGATTTTTCTTCAAAAAATCACGTAGTGCCATAGCTTCTACAATCTGAGGAGTAAGCCATGGTGGTAATGTAGGGGATTTTACTCGGTGTTGCCTCAGAGGGACATGCTTATCAATAATCGGGTAGAGTATACTTGAGAAACAATTAAGCGCCTCCTCAGCCTCAGTACAATAAAACACATCATGGAACGGAGCTGAAGATAAGTCTATGAAAAACTTAGACTCGTGAAATTTTTTAAAGCTCCGATATTCGATGGTTGTGTGTCCTTTTTTATGACATTTTGGGATGATATAGTTCCATGAGCAGCAAGTCACGTAATGATCACTAATGCCAGAATTTACCACATTAACATTCGAAATCATTGTTTTTCTATCCGAAGAGAGAGAGAGAGAGAGAGAGAGAGAGAGAGAGAGAGAGAGAGAGAGAGAGAGAGAGAGAGAGAGAGAGAGAGAGAGAGAGTGGGTCAGCGAGAGAGAAAGAGAGAGAGAGAGAGAAAGTGGGTAAGAGAGAGAAAAAGAGAGAGAGAGAGAGAGAGAGAGAGAGAGAGAGAGAGAAAGAGAGAGAACAAGAGAGAGGGGGTTGGGGACTACGAGGAGGGGGCTAGTCTTGGAAGTAAGCTGAATGGACAGACAGAAACGAGACATCAAACGACGAAGGAGGAGGTTTGGAGAAAAGACAAAATATTAAGAGGGGGCTTATACTTATAGACTTCAGATGACAGTATAAAGTTGAGAGACATGGGAAGGGGAGTGGAGTGGGTTTACGGTCGGGTGCGAAGGGTGGAATGGGTCAGAGAGGAGAGAGGGACTATTACATTGAAGCAGAATGCGAGGGGACAGGGGAGGGAGCGGGAGGCCAAAACAGAAAAGAGAGGGCTTATATTTTGGAGGAAATGAAATGGCGAGATCGAGAGACAGTGGAAGGGGTGGGGGTTTGGAGCGAGGATCTAGGAAGACATTTTTAAGGGTGCCATTCTTGGAAGCAAGTTGAATGGGCGGACAGAGGAGAGACGTGGCGGGAGTCTGGGTAATAGGCCAGGCAGCCGCTGGAGACAGACGAGGCGCACCGCACGTGCTAGATCGTTTGAACCCCGAATAATTAGCCTTCGATTCTTTGAACACCCTCAAACCCAACGCTAAAAAAACGTGTTTGTAAGAGACTTTTCTTCAAGGGTGTCTTGGGAGGATGACGTTTAGATCAAGGCCTAATCCAAGCATTTTCTGTACGAGAAAAGAACGGAGCTGATCAGGAAAGACCTCTCGACGTAAGTAAATCTTTGTGGCGTTTATCGATGTAACAGACAAAGAGCACAAAAGCTACAATTTCATGTTGTTTATATAAAATGTTAAGCTTATATGCAAATGCTTGTAGTCGAAAACGCAATTTCTTAGTTCTGACTAACAAGCCATATGTCACACGTTGTGAACCTTATGGAATTAGTGCACGACAAAGCAGATCAAACTCGTTGCGGAACAGCAACACTTTTGTCACAGGTTTCTTTGATAAGAAAATCAGACTTTTTTTTATTTATTTATTTATTTTATTTTTTTTTTTACCTCAGTTGCATGCAGGATGCTTCAACCCATATTTTTTGCCCGATTTTTTTTTCTTTTAAGGTGGGGAGCATCCTTCTTCCTTGGTCTTTTTCTGTATAACATAATCAACTTTATATTAACAAAACATAAACTTCTGTGTAATGTTTAACTCTAATTCCAATAAAATACGTAAGTCTAACTTCTTCCCATACTTAAATTTTCCTATGGTCATTTTTGTTATCAAAATACAATAATTTATAAAATAAATTTGATGGTTTTTTAAATTTTCACTCCAAAAACCAAATAATATATCTGTTTCATTCAAAGTTATATTATAATAAATTTGCTTATAAATAAAGTCTTTACATAGTTTCCAAACGTTCCTCACCTCTTGACAAAAAGAAGTGTTCAAGTGTATCCAGTTCATTACAAACTTCACAATTATTAGTTTGACATAAACCCATCTTGTTTAGTAAAATATTCGTTGGGTAAATTCTGTGTAAAATTTTCCAATGAAGCAGACACAGTCGTTCTTCTTTTGTACAATTAACAGCTAACAGCCAGTGTCTTGATTCCAGAACAACATTATGCTTTCTTTACCAAAAAGAACTGGCGCTCGGAGTTTGTACCTCGAAGAAAATCAGACTTAAAAATACTCTTTCACCAGGTGTACCGTATAATCAGAGGTTTGGCGAAGGCAAACCTTTACCATTTAAACACAGTGTGTCAACGTTGCCTGCACCTGCCTTGTTTGTTCATTAGGTTTGTTCTCCGCGCATGTGAAAAGTTGAGTTTCCGGTTCCGTTCTTAGTGTTGAGACCTACACTGAATAACCTGTGACTAGCTGAAATGTCTGTATCGACGACTGACGTAGCTGTTGGGGTACGTACGACCTTCGGTATCTGCCCGAGTAATGACAATATTTTTCCATAATTGTTACCTCGCAAAAACAATATCTTGAACTGTCGGAGACTTCATTTTTCACAGTCGTTGTGAACATACCGTGGTTTTACGGAGTTCCTGCACCTTACTGGAACTGGGTCCACAAATTGCTACGGGTGGATTTTCCTTCAGGAGCGTCGTTGGTATATGGATAGCTGGTGAAATAATTCTCGATGAACATTTCCACCTCGATGTGCATTTGTGCGGAAAAGAAATAAAACAAAATGTGCTGTTTGTGTGAAGAAGAAATAAAACTAAATGTGCTGATTATGTGGAAAAGAAATAAAACTAAATGTGCTGTTTGTGTGGAAAAGAAATAAAACTAAATGTGCTGTTTGTGTGGAAAAGAAATGAAACTAAAAGAGCTGACCTGTGTGTGTTTGCAGGAACCATCATCTGTCCTGCCACGGAGTGTTTCGTTCACTGGAGGGACCCGACCACAAACAAAGAGTGGGGGCTCAACTTCGCCACTCCTACTGACGCCAGGAGGTTCAGAGACTGTTGTTCGGTGAGTTCATTATTACTCGTGAAAAGTTGAAGCAATAGTTTTAGTTTCAATTTCAGTTTCTGTTTCTCTCTCTCTCTCTCTCTCTCTCTCTCTCTCTCTCTCTCTCTCTCTCTCTCTCTCTCTCTCTCTCTCTCTCTCTCTCTCTCTCTCTCTCTCTCTCTCTCTCTCTCTCTCTCTCTCTCTCTCTCTCTCCACACACCCCTTTTGTCATAACCTTGTTGAGGTTTTGAGGAGCGGCAGACAGAGTAGCACTCTTGTTTC
>NC_090247.1:49167230-49169730 GCF_037325665.1 Littorina saxatilis | reverse complement strand
TACCATGTACAGGATGCCCCAGAACGAATACTACCATGTACAGGATGACCCATAACGAATACTACCATGAACAGGATGACCCATAACGAATACTACCATGTACAGGATGACCCATAACGAATACTACCATGTACAGGATGACCCATAACGAATACTACCATGTACAGGATGACCCATAACGAATACTACCATGTACAGGATGACCCATAACGAATACTACCATGTACAGGATGACCCATAACGAATACTACCATGTACAGGATGACCCATAACGAATACTACCATGTACAGGATGACCCATAACGAATACTACCAATTAAATTGCTGATGTAAGACCTCCAGATTTTTACCTGTTGATTTTTCTGAAGGCAATTGCATACAAAACCTCTCCTCAGACAAAGCATGTGAGTTGAAACAGCAATTACAGAGAGACTGGAGGGCTCATGTTAAGAGCGTTTATATCAAACCACTTTACCTAAATACTTGAAACTTTGTCACATTATTATCCTATATCTCAAGCCAATTTACACCTATTTCGAAGTAAATCGCTTAAGTAATGTAGGAGTTATTAGCATTTTAATGGGTAGCATTTTTTCGGTGACCGTATGGAACCCTGGCAGGATCTGTTTACAGTTTACATTCTAAAATGATTCAGCAAAAGTAATGTAAACAAAATTATTTATGTTTTAGACTTTTCACAGAATGCAGCCACGCTATTAACGCTGAACATAATTATTATGACCCAGTGAAATGATCTTCTTCCATGAGAAAGCCAGGACAGAGTTGTGGTGTACAATGTGATCGTGCACAGGTGAAGGATTGTACCTTTACAGTGAACTTTTGGAGAGATCGCCTTCAAAGACCATTATACTGAGGGGTGGGAGGGAGGAGAAAGAAAGAGACAGACAGACAGACAGAGACAAAGAGAGGGAGACAGAGAGAGAGAGAGAGAGAGACAGAGAGAGAGAGAGGACATTCACTGTTGGCTTAAATTGAGATGCACACTAACGAGATGAGCGCAAGTGATTGAACGAGGTTTAACTACCACCAGTCATTATCATCAAAAGTAATCCGACCTGTGTCTCTTCTTTCAATTCCCCTTTGTTGCCTTTGGCGTAGTCATACTCTGGCCAAGCCGCAGCACCGCTCGATGGCTTCATTGTGCGCGTGTGGGCGAAGTAAAATAGTCCATGCTTTTGGCGCGGGGGTTAAATATCACATGTGGGAGTGTTTCATCTCTTATATATACATTTATATATATGATGGTTTTCCGCTTTATTTTAACCGATGTAAACATCACATTGTGTATCGTTAATGGTTTATGTTAAGAAATGTATTAATGTTGGCTCCATTGCGGTCTTTCTGTTACCGTATCATTATGCTCCATGGAGTTGTTATTTTTGTCGTTATCTAATATTACTGTTGTTTGTTTATGTTTGGCGCGGACTGCGTAGCTCGATCGTTCTGTTTCAGCGCCTAAAAAGTCAAAGTCTGGTTCCATTGTTTTTCCAGTGTCATCCATTTTGGCGTGCCTGAATTCTTTTCTTCCTCAAAAAGTAAACTTGGTCACGGTGTGTGTATTTTTATTTTATTTTATTTTTATTTTTTATGGGGGGGGGGGAGAGAGCGCTTACAATTTGCAGAGACATTTGGAGAAATCCCGCTTATCCCGCTTTAAATAGCACAAGCTATACATGGACCACGCAAGAATTCCGATAATAACTGTCAGGTTTGTATGGGATGTGAATGAGTGAATACCCTTGCATTAACGGGGACAAACATTGGAAGGGTCCAATCACTAGCGAGGTGTGAGTCTCAAACGAGGGGACAGGAGCACGTGTGACTGTATTTGTCCCTGAACAAAGCAGACTAATCACTCGTTCACAACCCATACAAACCCGACACAGTTATTTCCGAACATCGTCTATTGCTCAAAGATGTGCTTCGTGTCTTATGAGCACAAGTCCTTGTCTTGTTCATCATGCAGCGAGACATGTTCAACATTACTTTCCAAAGCTTGTTTTTGTACACTTGATTTTGAAGATATATCAAAAAAAGAGTTTTAAATCAAAGTTATTTTGGTCAAAGCCTCCCATTCTGAGAGGCACAGATGTTGGGATCCCTTTCTATTTCGTTATTAGATTCTATTTTTGCTGCATCGGTGTCGGATCTTTTTAATCTGCTGTCTTGTTGTCGGGAATGAGAGGGGGGGGGGGCGGGGTTGTCCTTGCATTCACTGTCACTCTGTTATAGCTTGACAGTTCTTTTCTACTTCCCATTCTTCAGCCCACCCCCTCCTCCAGTCGCCAACGCCCTCCCCCTCACTGCCAACTTTTCATTCTCACACTTTCTCGTTTTGCTCGTATCCTATGTGGCTCATGTAATGTCTTTAATAATTGATTACATGTGACGGGTGCAGTGGCGTGGTGGTAAGACGTCGGCCTCCAAATCGGGAGGTCGTGAGTTCGAATCCCGGTCGCTGCCGCCTGGTGGGTTAAGA
>NC_090247.1:49142230-49164730 GCF_037325665.1 Littorina saxatilis | reverse complement strand
GATAAGATCCAGCCACTGTAAGTGATTGGAGAGAGAGTGTGTGTGCATGATTGGGTTGTTATGGAAAGAGACACGCACACACTGAGACACACACACACACACACACACACACACACAAACACACACACACACACACACACACAGAGAGAGAACTTGACAAAATGTAATTGTTAAAGACAATAAAGAAAAGGTTGAGATAGTCACAGAAAACTCAAGAGACTGGCAATTGAGGGTTTACTTATATCCTATGGATTCGTTCTTTGTTTTTAAGATTCAGCTCACACCCTGCTTTTGTAAACTATGACTATGTACATTCTGGTAATAAACAGACACAGTTGTTTTTGTTAGTTTTTGCTTGTTGTCCGTTTCCTGCGTGCCGTTTGGAGAAGCATACAAACGCACAAGCTGGAAAATACACACAAATATATAAATTGATGATGATTGTCACTAATTTAAAACAGTGCAGCATACCTCAGATGATCGCGACTGCTTCAAAGATCTGTGTCAGTCTTCGCAATTATCACCGTTTGTTTTCTCGACTGGAAAGTCTTTGACTATGTCTCCTGGCGCAATGCTGTAATGGTTTGTTTTTCATAAATGGAGAAAACACTCAGAAAAAAACTGGCAGCGGTAGATGCGATGTTGATAACTTGATTTTACGTCAGGAAGGGGTAAGGAACGATGAAAGTCCGTGGCAAAAGGAGTGGAAAAATAATTCAATATTGGGATGTCGGACCCGTCCATTATCTTCCGGTCTGGAGCCGGACCAACCGGCACTCTGGTTGCAGCCCCAGGGAGAGAGAACTCGTGCGGAAAATCTTGGTCGGTCATGTCTGCAGTCTCGAGAGTGATGTCCCCTTTCTAGCCTGCTGACGTTCGTCCATCATACAGAACTAGAATTGGTGTGAAGACAGCAACGAGCCCCCCGCCACACACACACACATACAAATACACACACACACACACACACACACATACAAATACACACACACACACACACTCACACATAGTTAGAAAATGACACCACTCCTGCGGCGAACCTCAACTGCACTTCTCAGACAGATCAGAGAGTCTTTCTGCAGAATACAATGGTAACCAAAATCAGGATGCTGATCCTATCTGGAGGCACAGAAGTAGGCCCCCTATCATTAATACAGCACACGACCAGATCAAAGTGACTCTGCCAGAAGGCATTGTTAAGAATCATTGGTGTAAAAGTAATGATACTGTACACACAATCGTAGCAGGACAGTATACTTCTAAGACCTTGCTGGTCATGGATTGTCTAAGATTGTTTAAATGAAGTTGTACAGGGCACTATCAGGCAAAAGTAACGTGCTCTGTGAACCTTGGAAATCCGTAGTTATCTCGTGACATCATCAAAAACCGTAAGAGGCCATTGTCCATCCCAGCTAAGGTGGCCAATGCGTTAGGCTGTGACGCGCTATGCCTGCAATACGCAGGTTAAACACACAATAGAGTCTGTTAAGATTTCTGCGCTTCGCAATGTTACATTCATCAATTTGAAGAGTATGCCCTTGGTTTCAAAGTTTAGGAGAAACAGAATTTTAGTCACCGTTTGACCCTGGTTAAACACACAATGGGTTTTTGAGATTTAAGCGCTTTGCAATATTACATTCATCAATTTAAAGAGTATGCGCGAAGTTTCAAATTTTAAAAGAAAAATATAGTCACCGTTGATATCAGCATAATGTATACAAACGTCACTGAGAAACATGAGTGCAGGTGCACAGACTTATAAGTGCGGTGTGTGTAGAGCATACTCTGTCTTGTTTCTGGTGTTGTGATCTGTTGTTGTATGTCAAGCCGCCGGTTCTACCGTTTTAATTCTTGTTGTGGTGTGGTGTGTTGTTGTCTGGTGTGTTGTGTTGTATACGTATCAAACCGCCGACTCTGTTCTGTTTGTTTTTGTGGTGTTGCGTGGCGCATCGTGTAGTGTGGTGTTACTTGTTGCAGCGCGTTTCATTGTGTAGATTGGGTTGTTTTTTGTTCGCAAGTTAAGTGTGCTGCTCCATCCGGAACAGTTCTGTCTCTTTCACTACTATCTCATGTTCGTTAGAGTGTCTGATACTTTTGCTTACATACGCTCCTCTTCTTTTGGTCCCGTTATGTTATTCAGTTACAAGTAGAATGTCTCGAGGACTACCACCGTTCTCACTGAATTTGCGTAGATAGGAAGTCTGAATTATGATCGTCTCGGAAAGAAAAAACGAGAATGTTCCTCGGATCGCACGGCGGCTCCCCCTAGCGGCCGGTCGTGCGTGGCCCTAATCAAGTTAGCTTACTCTGGAGCTCATGAAATATTTAGTTAAATAAATCTGCTGGCGAGTGATAGGCGGCGAGGCCTGGTACAGGGCGAATGATAAATAAATGATGATGCTTGTTTTTTGGGGAGGCTGTGTCGGTTTTCCAGTTGGCTTTTGAGTGCTCTTGCCTTTGCTGGGATGGGTTAGATTGTGTCTGTTGCTCTCTATCTGTGTGTGTGGCTCCCTGTCTGTGTCTATGTTTTGCTGTCCGTATGTCTTTCTCTTTGTCAGTCTGCCTCTCTCTCTCATGTTTTGCTTGATTATTTGTTTATTTTCATTAATTCGTTATTAATTTATGTGATTGATTTCTTTGCAGT
This sequence comes from Littorina saxatilis, assembly GCF_037325665.1. Lineage (NCBI taxonomy): Eukaryota > Metazoa > Mollusca > Gastropoda > Littorinimorpha > Littorinidae > Littorina > Littorina saxatilis. The sequence continues at coordinate 49,162,086 of NC_090247.1, read as the reverse complement.
ATCCAACGCAGAGGTTTGCTAGGAAGGCATCATCCGCCAGCTCGCTGCATATCAGCCCACCAAAGGTAAGGTTGTTGTTACTTTTCTCACTGATCATGACTTTATATCAATTTCACGTACTGCTTACTCACGACGGGTGCCAGTGAAGATGTCAAAGGCACGCTCCTCCGCGTGCAAAGGATCCAGCTCACCATCTCAGCTCTGGCTGGGCTTTATTATATGGGATGAGGACATCCTTCCACTTTTCCACGTTTCAGAAAAAAACCCGTGTACCTGTGTGCTTTTTGTTGGAAGTGGGATATTTTTTGTATGCAGAGATTTCTTAGCGGACATTGCTCGCAATCTGTGAAATTACATCATCAAAAAATGAGCACTGATGTCGTCATGATGATTTGTGACACGTGTCCAAGTGGGGGGAGTGGTCTTATCCCGTGGTTTAGCCTGGCAGACTTGGCATGCCTTCAATGTCAATATTCACTATCCTAATCATCATCATTTCACAGCGGACGAAGAGCAAGGCGGCCTCCATCGTATCTGTAGAGACTAAGATGTGTGAAGTTTGCAGACGACACATCCCTGTCAGGTCTCATTCTGAAGAACGACGAATCGGCGTACAGACTCGCCGCGGAGGAGCTGGTGCAGTGGTGCGACGACAACTTCCTGGAGCTCAACGTGAGCAAGACGAAGGAACTCATCATGGACTTCCGACGAAGCAAGTCCGCCGTCGACCCCATCATCATCAAGGGCGAACCAGTCGAGATGGTGGATACCTACAAGTATCTGGGCACCATCATCGACAACCAGCTCGACTGGTCGCCAAACGTGGACGCCGTGTGCAAGGGGGCAAACCAGAGGCTCTTCTTCCTGAGGAAGCTGCGGCAGTTCCACGTCGACCCACAGATCCTCCACCTCTTCTACCAGGCGACTATTCAGAGTGTCGTCTCCTTCAACCAGCTCTGCTACCACAGCAGTGCAAAGAAGGGCGACATGGAAAGGTTGGAGAAGATCGTGAAGAGAGCAGGCTCCATCGTTGGCTCTGAGCTTCAGCCTCTCAGCACTCAATTTCCGAGTGTGGCGCTGAAGAAGCTGAGTATGATCCGCTCTGACGACCGCCACCCTCTGCACCAGGCGCTCGCATCGTGCGAGCCCACGCGTGAGTCATCACGCCGTTTGAGGTGCTGGCGGGCCAGGACGAACCGGATGAGGGACTCGTTCCTCCCGATGGCTGTACGACTCTACAACCAGTCCCTGTGAATGTGATACATGTAGTATACTAGATAGACTTGAGTGCTGTGAAATGTTACTGTGAGGACTATGGGTGATGTGAACTGTGCTGTGAGGACTATGGGTGATGCGAACTGTGACTGCGGAAGGACAATGAGTGCTGTGAACTGTGGTACGTATAGGGGGGGGGTGGGGTATGATGTAATGTAATTTGTGATAATGTATGGGGGTTATGATGTAATGTATATATGTATGATGATGTATTCTGTGTCGATTGTGAATGTATGGTGGGGTGGGGTGGGGGGTACGATGTAATTTAATGAACGATGATGTACTTGGTGTTTGATAGTGTATGATTGTTTGTTAGTTGTAGATATAGTACGATGTCTGATGTTGTAATGTTTGTGCGTGTGTTATAATGCAATATGTTATGATGTAATGTATGATGATGTATTCGGTGCATGATAGTGGAGGTATGCTTGTTAGTTGTAGATCTAGTACGATGTTTGAGGTTGTAATGTTTGTGCGGGTGTTATAATGCAATATGTAGCCGTATGAGGGTTCCAGTGTGTGAGTTGTACATGGCCGGGTGCTAGAGTGCATGAATGAGTAAGTGCATGTGGAGCTGTATGACTGGGTGAATTGTGGGTTGCGTACGTCCGAGGGGCACATGTAGCCTGTGTGTCTGAAGTAGTGGGTATGTTGCGTAAGGGTGTGCTGATATTGAACTTCAGTTGTGTTTTGTAAATGTCTATGTATCAGTGTATCATGTCTTGCCACACACATGCTAAATTTCCTTGTATTGATGAGGACAATAAAACTTCTTGTATCTTGTATCTATCTATAATTTTGTTATCATCATCTACGTTTGTTTGACAGCCAATGAAGATTCGAATAGCTTTGATCTTAATCTGTGTCATCATCTACATCTGTTTGACAGCGAACGAAGATTGGAGTAGCCTTGATCTGAATTGTCATCATCATCCACATCTGTTTGACAGCGAACGAAGATTGGAGTAGCCTTGGTCTGAATTGTCATCATCATCTACATCTGTTTGACAGCGAACGAAGATTGGAGTAGCCTTGATCTGAATTGTCATCATCATCTACATCTGTTTGACAGCGCATGAAGATTGGAGTAGCCTTGATCTGAATTGTCATCATCATCTAAATCTGTCTGACAGCGCATGAAAAGCAAAGCAACCTTAATCTTAAATTCTCACCATCATCTACATCTGGTAGACAGTGATGCCAGTGATATGTTAAAGGCACACCCCTTCCCGAGAAAACAGTCCGGCTCATCATCTCAGAACTTCCAATCTGTTGAAGGCATAAGACCATCCCTCGGGTTGGTCACATTTGAACAGCTTGGGCTGTGCACAATGGGAATTATTTTGTTAATTAAGTTTGTAACAGCCACTACAAAATTGATTTAAACAATTCCAACTCACCGAAGCCAGGAATCAGGGTGTTGTTTTTTCAGCACGAAGTGGATAATCTTGTCCCATGCAAAAGCCTGACCGGATCTGAGATGGTTAACCGAACTGGTTTCATGAAGAGTGTGTCTTTAGTTTAAAGTGTATCACCATCTACGTCTATTTGACAGTTGATGACCAGCAAGGCAGCCTTAATCTTTAATTTTGATCACCATCTACGTCTATCTGACAGTTGATGACCAACAAGGCAGCCTTAATCTTTAATTTTGATCACCATCTACGTCTAATTGACAGTGGATGTCAGTAAAATGTTAATTTTAATTGACATCTTTATCTACTTCTATTTCAAAGCGGATGCCATGCAGTGTTATGTTAATTTTAATTTTGATCACCATCTACGAGTACGTCTGTTTGACAGCAGATGCCAGCGATATGTTGATTTTAATCGTCATCTTCATCTACTTCTGTCTTTGACAGCGAATGAAGAGCAAGGCAGCCTCCAGCTCCTCCCCCTCCTCCCCCGTCCTTACCCGCCATCACCTGGAGCCAGATCTGGAGCCTGGGGACAGACACCACCCACCTGACAGGTGCGTACAGGTGTTAGTCAGCCGAGATTGAAGATTCATTGTTTGACATCGTCCCCCTTACTCCCTCCATCACTGCTTTTAATTTCGCCACAAATCTGAGGAAAGGGAGTATATAGGTGTATGTAATGCCATTCAGATGGTATCGACAATTATTTGTATTACTGGCACGTTGTATATGTATACAATGTATAATGTATTAAATGTTTGGCATAGCTCGTTGGATGTGAAATGAATGAACCTTTGAATTTTTCGTTTTTTTAATAAATTTTTTTCGCTTTAATTGAACGAAAATGTTTTAATTGTATGAAGATGAATATTTATTTTCTTACTCATGTCACGTTTCCAGACAAGCATTTTCGTTGTCTCTCTCCCAAAGTATCCCCTTAGGGGTTATTGAAATGTAGTGCAATCCCCATTTTGAGACCTCCACAAACATAACAAAATCAAGTCTTAAAAAGAAGTGTTAATAAAATGGAGATACATTTACAGAGGCTATTAACGCAAAATCTGAAAAAAACTATTTCTTAAAAGGAGGGTTCCAATGTGAACAAAATCTACATGTATATTGATGGGACAGTTACTTTATTCATTTGTATTAATTGAATTTCACCATGTGTGTGTGTGTGTGTGTTTGGGTGTGTGTTTGTGTATGTGTTTGTTTGTTTGCCTGTTTGTGCCTGGTGTGTGTGTGTGTGTGTGTGTGTGTGTGTGTGTGTGTGTGTGTGTGTGTGTGCGTGTGTGCGGGCGGGCGGGCGGGCGGGCGTGCGTGCGAGTGTGTGTGCGTGCGTGCGTGTGTGCGTGCGTTTGTGCGTGCGTGCGTGTGTGTGTTTCGCGATTGTTCATCGCCGTGAGCTCTAATGAGAAGGGGCGATTCATAAATGTTAATTATCCAAGCGGAGCGCGGGCGAAGCCCGCGCGTAGCGAGGTAGTTTTTTTTTTCATCTCCCAGCACTGAAAATTTTTTGGCCAAGTGGTGTCTGTCTGGACATTGTTCTAGAATTCATCTTTTAGCACAATATTAGCGACACTGTTTGGACAATTCTATTAAAATTAGGCGTACAAACTGATTTTGTTTCGGGGAATCCTCTCAGAGGATCAGAATTTTCATATAATATCATCGGAAGCTGTTACAACGGGAAAATGTGAAACTTTTGTCACTTTTTAACATGGAATTTCATCTTTGAGCGTTTCAAGCGGACTTTAATAAAATAGTTATTTGCGAATTAAGCAGCGGAAGACACTCACCGGTTCAACATGTGTATGGTCATTAAACCTCAAAACATTTCAGTAAGTGGTTTAGACAAACACCTCCGCCATGTGAGGGTGACTGGTTTGTAGCTGAAGAGTTTTTTTCTAAAGTGTGTTCTAAATACAAATGACGTACTGGTAATGATGTAATGAGTTGTTCTAATCTTGTTCTTGGAACTCTTGCTGTTCCAAGCTTGTTCTTAGCAAGTCTTGGTGACGAGAACAAAGACTATCAATGAAATCTTTAGAAATAACCTCTGACAACGACGACGATGACGACGACGACGACGATAACAACAACAACAACAAATGACATCGACGACGACGACGACAACAACAACAACAACAACAACAACAACAACAACAACAAAAACAACAACACGAGAACAACAACAATCACGACAACGAACATGACAACAACAACACCAACAACTACGACGACAACTACAACGACTGGGTTATGATGACATCACCAATGATTTAAAGGCCGTTAAAAAATCGTTAAATCCTATTTCTTCACTGATTCTTATGAAATTTTAAAGGTAGGTTTGTTGTCCCCAACTTATTTTCACTCCATACTTTTCCAGAAGAAAAACATAATTTTGGCAGTTAAAAACCGTTAAAATTCAATTCTTCACCGATATTTATGAAATTTTGTGGGTAGGTTCGTTGTCCCCAACTGATTTTCACTCTATACTTTTCCAGAAGAAAGACATAATTTTGGCAGTTAAAAAACGGTAAATTTCAATTCTTCACCTATCTTTATGAAATTTAGTGGGTGGGTCCGTTGTCCCAAACTGAATTTTAAGACATACTTTTCCAGACAAAAAACCTTATTTTTGGCAGTTAAAAACCGTTAAATCTCAATTCTTCATCGATATTTATGAAATTTTGTGGGTAGGTTCGTTGTCCCCAACTGATTTTCACTCCATACTTTTCCAGAAGAAAAACATAATTTTGGCAGTTGAAAACCGTTACATTTAAATTTTCACCTATCTTTTTGAAATTTAGTGGGTGGCTCCGTTGTCCCAAACTGAATTTCAAGACAAACTATTCCAGTCAAAAAAACTTATTTTTGGCAGTTAAAAACCGTTAAGTCTCAATTCTACACCGATATTTATGACATTTTGTGGGTAGGTTTGTTGTCAGATTTGACATGATGGCAGAATTGAAAGTGTGAGATATCCTGATGTTTCACAATTTATGCTGCATAATTCAGCCCCATAGGCGCTTGAATTTTAGGTGGAGTTGGGTTTTTTTTCAGCCCAAACCAGTAACCCCCACATGGTTTTCATGTCCCTTTCTGAGAGACTTCAAGAAGTTTCAATTTGACGTCATGATTAGCCTGCCGCATTAGCAAGTATGAAAACACGTCATCGATGACACATTTTAAGACAGAGAGAGAGAGAGAGAGAGAGAGAGAGAGAGAGAGAGAGAGAGAGAGAGAGAGAGAGAGAGAGAGAATCATGTACACACAGATGGACGACTTCGCTTGGGGTATGTACTGCCCGGCAGTACACATCTACTTAATCCAAGCGGAGCGCGGGCGGAGCCCGCGCGTAGCGAGGTAGTTTTTTTTTTCATCTCCCAGCACTGAAATTTTTTTTGCCAAGTGGTGTCTGTCTGGACATTGTTCTAGAATTCATCTTTTAGCACAATATTAGCGACACTGTTTGAACAATTCTATTAAAATTAGGCGTACAAACTGATTTTGTTTCGGGGAATCCTCTCAGAGGATCAGAATTTTCATATAATATCATCGGAAGCTGTTACAACGGGAAAATGTGAAACTTTTGTCACTTTTTAACATGGAATTTCATCTTTGAGCGTTTCAAGCGGACTTTAATAAAATAGTTATTTGCGAATTAAGCAGCGGAAGACACTCACCGGTTCAACATGTGTATGGTCATTAAACCTCAAAACATTTCAGTAAGTGGTTTAGACAAACACCTCGGACATGTGAGGGTGACTGGTTTGTAGCTGAAGAGTTTTTTTCTAAAGTGTGTTCTAAATACAAATGACGTACTGGTAATGATGTAATGAGTTGTTCTAATCTTGTTCTTGGAACTCTTGCTGTTCCAAGCTTGTTCTTAGCAAGTCTTGGTGACGAGAACAAAGACTATCAATGAAATCTTTAGAAATAACCTCTGACAACGACGACGATGACGACGACGACGACGATAACAACAACAACAACAAATGCCATCGACGACGACGACGACAACAACAACAACAACAACAACAACAAAAACAACAACACGAGAACAACAACAATCACGACAACGAACATGACAACAACAACACCAACAACTACGACGACAACTACAACGACTGGGTTATGATGACATCACCAATGATTTAAAGGCCGTTAAAAAATCGTTAAATCCTATTTCTTCACTGATTCTTATGAAATTTTAAAGGTAGGTTTGTTGTCCCCAACTTATTTTCACTCCATACTTTTCCAGAAGAAAAACATAATTTTGGCAGTTAAAAACCGTTAAATTTCAATTCTTCACCGATATTTATGAAATTTTGTGGGTAGGTTCGTTGTCCCCAACTGATTTTCACTCTATACTTTTCCAGAAGAAAGACATAATTTTGGCAGTTAAAAAACGTTAAATTTCAATTCTTCACCTATCTTTATGAAATTTAGTGGGTGGGTCCGTTGTCCCAAACTGAATTTTAAGACATACTATTCCAGTCAAAAAAACTTATTTTTGGCAGTTAAAAACCGTTAAGTCTCAATTCTACACCGATATTTATGACATTTTGTGGGTAGGTTTGTTGTCAGATTTGACATGATGGCAGAATTGAAAGTGTGAGATATCCTGATGTTTCACAATTTATGCTGCATAATTCAGCCCCATAGGCGCTTGAATTTTAGGTGGAGTTGGGTTTTTTTTCAGCCCAAACCAGTAACCCCCACATGGTTTTCATGTCCCTTTCTGAGAGACTTCAACAAGTTTCAATTTGACGTCATGATTAGCCTGCCGCATTAGCAAGTATGAAAACACGTCATCGATGACACATTTTAAGACAGAGAGAGAGAGAGAGAGAGAGAGAGAATCATGTACACACAGATGGACGACTTCGCTTGGGGTATGTACTGCCCGGCAGTACACATCTACTTAATCCAAGCGGAGCGCGGGCGAAGCCCGCGCGTAGCGAGGTAGTTTTTTTTTTCATCTCCCAGCACTGAAAATTTTTTTGCCAAGTGGTGTCTGTCTGGACATTGTTCTAGAATTCATCTTTTAGCACAATATTAGCGACACTGTTTGGACAATTCTATTAAAATTAGGCGTACAAACTGATTTTGTTTCGGGGAATCCTCTCAGAGGATCAGAATTTTCATACAATATCATCGGAAGCTGTTACAACGGGAAAATGTGAAACTTTTGTCACTTTTTAACATGGAATTTCATCTTTGAGCGTTTCAAGCGGACTTTAATAAAATAGTTATTTGCGAATTAAGCAGCGGAAGACACTCACCGGTTCAACATGTGTATGGTCATTAAACCTCAAAACATTTCAGTAAGTGGTTTAGACAAACACCTCCGCCATGTGAGGGTGACTGGTTTGTAGCTGAAGAGTTTTTTTCTAAAGTGTGTTCTAAATACAAATGACGTACTGGTAATGATGTAATGAGTTGTTCTAATCTTGTTCTTGGAACTCTTGCTGTTCCAAGCTTGTTCTTAGCAAGTCTTGGTGACGAGAACAAAGACTATCAATGAAATCTTTAGAAATAACCTCTGACAACGACGACGATGACGACGACGACGACGATAACAACAACAACAACAAATGACATCGACGACGACGACGACAACAACAACAACAACAACAACAACAACAACAACAACAACAAAAACAACAACACGAGAACAACAACAATCACGACAACGAACCTGACAACAACAACACCAACAACTACGACGACAACTACAACGACTGGGTTATGATGACATCACCAATGATTTAAAGGCCGTTAAAAAATCGTTAAATCCTATTTCTTCACTGATTCTTATGAAATTTTAAAGGTAGGTTTGTTGTCCCCAACTTATTTTCACTCCATACTTTTCCAGAAGAAAAACATAATTTTGGCAGTTAAAAACCGTTAAATTTCAATTCTTCACCGATATTTATGAAATTTTGTGGGTAGGTTCGTTGTCCCCAACTGATTTTCACTCTATACTTTTCCAGAAGAAAGACATAATTTTGGCAGTTAAAAAACGTTAAATTTCAATTCTTCACCTATCTTTATGAAATTTAGTGGGTGGGTCCGTTGTCCCAAACTGAATTTTAAGACATACTTTTCCAGACAAAAAACCTTATTTTTGGCAGTTAAAAACCGTTAAATCTCAATTCTTCATCGATATTTATGAAATTTTGTGGGTAGGTTCGTTGTCCCCAACTGATTTTCACTCCATACTTTTCCAGAAGAAAAACATAATTTTGGCAGTTGAAAACCGTTACATTTAAATTTTCACCTATCTTTTTGAAATTTAGTGGGTGGCTCCGTTGTCCCAAACTGAATTTCAAGACAAACTATTCCAGTCAAAAAAACTTATTTTTGGCAGTTAAAAACCGTTAAGTCTCAATTCTACACCGATATTTATGACATTTTGTGGGTAGGTTTGTTGTCAGATTTGACATGATGGCAGAATTGAAAGTGTGAGATATCCTGATGTTTCACAATTTATGCTGCATAATTCAGCCCCATAGGCGCTTGAATTTTAGGTGGAGTTGGGTTTTTTTTTCAGCCCAAACCAGTAACCCCCACATGGTTTTCATGTCCCTTTCTGAGAGACTTCAAGAAGTTTCAATTTGACGTCATGATTAGCCTGCCGCATTAGCAAGTATGAAAACACGTCATCGATGACACATTTTAAGACAGAGAGAGAGAGAGAGAGAGAGAGAGAGAGAGAGAGAGAGAGAGAGAGAGAGAGAATCATGTACACACAGATGGACGACTTCGCTTGGGGTATGTACTGCCCGGCAGTACACATCTACTTAATTATTAGTAGTAGCAGTAGTAGTAGCAGTAGTATGATCATTTAAACCTTTGATCTGACTTGACTCTACAGCCACGCCATGAAGGCAGCCTCCCTCCCCCGGGCCGCCTCCGTGCACTACCGCGATGGCGACCAGCACTACTTCACGGTCAAGCGACCCTCCGCCTCCAACGTTCTGGACACCAGGGGCACGGTTCTCCGACGCGCCAACTCGGACAGTCCTGGGGCCACGGCCGCCAACACGCCTCAGAGGAAGTCCCTGCCCCCTATGTCCACGACAAAGGGGGGCTCGCCGAGCAAGAGGCTTCAAGACATCGTGCGGCCCGCCTCGGCCATTTCCGACATCACGGCGCAGAAGATCGAGAGCCCCAAGCGCGTGCAGATCGGTGAGGTCATCACGGCGTCTCGCACCTCCTCGCCGGTGTCCCTGACCAACGAGAAGCCCAACGGGATCTTGAAGAAGGACTCTTCCACCCTGGCGGCGGCGGAGAGGTCCTTGTCGGCGGCGCACCCGACGCTGAGCAGGTGCGTATCCATGGATGCTGAGAGGTCTCAGCAGCTGCACGCGTCTGCTCCCACCCCTCCTCCTCCTCCGCCTCCCCCTCCTCCCCGTGAAGACTCTGTCTCCTCCTTTTCCAAGAAGAAGTCTCACCTGACCGTGGAGACGGGGGCGAGTTCAGGGGGGAACAACAACTCTCGCCACACTTCGTCGTCAGAGTCGCCTGAGTGGCCTTCACCCCCGGAACCTTTAACCCCGCAGACCCCGACGACCCCTCTCGGAGGCATGGAGTTTGACTCGGACACCATCAAGCGACTGCTCCGCTCTCTCCCCGCTTCCCCCGTGGACAAGGACGAGTGTGACCTCGGTTTCCATGACGACGGGGGCAAGGCCCAGCGGAGAGCGCAGCTGGCACGTACCAAGAGCCTCAACACGCACGACCGCGCGCCCACCAGGGGAGCTAACGCTGTACGCGGCAGGCAGCAGCACGTGGTTGTCGGCCCTGTGTTGTGCAAGGCCGGAGAGGTGCACAGGTCAAGGATGTTTAACAAGGTGAGGATGGTTCGGGTGGCTTGCTTTTGTGTGTGTGTGGTGTGTGTTTGGGTAGGGGGCGTGTGTGTGTGTGTGTGTGTGTGTGTGTGTGTGTGTGTGTGTGTGTGGTGTGTCAGTGTTTGGGTAGGGGGCGTGTGTGTGTGTTCGTGTGTGTATGTGTGTGTGTGTGTGTGTCCGTGTGTGTGTTTGTGTGAGTGTGTATGTGTGTCCGTGTGTGTATGTGTGTGTGTGTGTGTGTGCGTGTGCGTGTGTGTGTGCGTGTGCGTGCCATGCAGTGCATGCTTGCGAGTGAATATATGAATGTGTTTTATCGTTGAAAATCATGAAAAGCTTCCTTTTTGTAATGACCAACCTCCGAAAATGTTGTCAGATCCGCAAGCTGAATATACATTGCTTCGTTTTGTCGTAACTCAGGTGGCACTGGAAGAGGAGCTACGTAAGCGAAACCGTTGCGCCAAGGCCGCAGCAGCGTCACAGCACAGCTATGCTGACAGCGGGATTGGAATGACTGGGGAGGCCGCCCCTTCTCTGCCCTCCGTCAGCAGTGGCAAGTCGTCCAAGAGACGTGAGTACTGCTTGTGCGTCTGTGTGCGTGTGTTTAGGAGTATAGTGGTTGCTGCAATGGAAACCTCTCTGACGAGAAGACACCTCCAAATAAAGGCCATCTTCTGTTGTCCTCTTATCTGTTGATTTGACGGCATGGCCCCTCTGACGAGAGGATACCTCGCAGTAACGTCCACCTCTTGTTGTTCCCTATCTAATGATTTGACTGCGATGCAAGAGGACATCTCGAAATAAAGGACACTGTTGTCCCTCAATCTTTTGACTTGACTGAAGCGCACCTTAAGATGGAATGGCACCTGTAATGTGGGACATTTTTAGTTTTAGTTCGTCCCAAGGGGTGTGCTATCTTCGTACCACTGGGATTGAGTTTGTTGCTGGTGGTAGGTTGGGACGTGTCTGTTATGCTCTCACTTAGTGTGCGCGTGTGATCTGTCAATGTGTGTGGGCCAGTATGTTTGTGTCTGTGCGCATGTGCGTGTGTCTTGTCAATGTGTGTGTGTGCGTGTGTGCGTGTGTGTGTGTGTGTGTGTGTGTGTGTGTGTGTGTGTGTGTGTGCCTGTGAGTGTGTGTGTGTGTGTGTGTGTGTGTGTGTGTGTGTGTGTGTGTGTGTGCCTGTGTGTGCCTGTGAGTGTGTGTGTGTCTTGTCAAGTTGCGTTTGTCGATGTGTGCGTGTGTTGTTGTTGGATGGACAGCGCAAAGATTTGACGCTCTGTTGGTCTATATGTGTGAATACTTGTGCCTCTGTCTGTCCATCTGTCTGTCCATCTGTCGTCTTTCCACCTGTATTTGTACAGTTGTATAAGCGTCCATCCATGAATTTCCTTTTGTCCAGCTAGAGTTATCACACTCGCTATGACATTTCCGTGGAATATCTCACAGTCAACAAAGTCTTTGAACAAGCGTTGTTGAAAAACGTGGGTTGGTGCATAATACATACTCGGCTTCGGCCTTCCGTTCCTCGGAATGGACCTCTGTGGATGTCAGGCCCTAAGATTATCAAGAATGAATCTGTAAAATCGCGACAGAAATGTTGTCCTCTATAAGGAAGATAACTGCGGTATTGATGGGGTAAATAATCCAAGAACGTAGCCTGATTCTCTCCCTTGCCACGTCAGTATGTTTCGTTTCAATGGTTTAGCGTTTGCATATTCGTCTGTGCTGTGTTACCACCTTGTAATGAAGTTTGAATAGGAACCTGCGCTTGAAAATAACGTTAGATTTGTTGTGAAACTCGGAACATTAGTCTGCAGCAGATAAATTACGCAGAGGATATATTCACAGTCATTCACACACACACACACACACACACACACACACACACACATACACACACTCTCTCTCTCTCTCTCTCTCTCTCTCTCTCTCTCTCTCTCTCTCTCTCTCTCTCTCTCTCATAAATACTTCCATGCACCTGTCGATGAGTGTGTGTGTGTGTGTGTGTGTGTGTGTGTGTGTGTGTGTCTTTCTGTCTAGTCTAGTCTAGTCTAGTCTAGTCTAGTCTAGTCTTGTCTTGTCTTGTCTTGGTCTAGTCACTATAGTCTAGTCTTGTCTTGTCTTGTCTTGTCTTGTCTTTCTGTCTGTCAGTCTGTGCGCCAGAGAGTGACAGAGAAAAGGAGGCGAGGGTTTAAACGCACTTTAAAACACTGTACAGCTGTATAAACTGAGTAAGGAAGTGCTGGACACTGCAACATTTATGAAAACGCCCAAAGTAGTCTACGTCAGTCTGACCTCCACACGAACTCGTGTCCTCAAAATCCCCTCTCATTTCATTTCGCCGGTTACATTAAAAGGTCAACGTTTTCCCTCAGCCTGGCCGATCGTAATAAGAGTGAGTGGCTTACTGGACACATTTGTAACCTGCCTGACCGTGAGTCAGGAGGTGAAACATGTGAGATGATATCTTGATAATGTGTCTTACTTACGCTGATGGGGTCTATGTCGACCAAAAGAGTGGGATGCCCTCTAGGTGGATTTCATGTAGGTGGATTCCCTGTATACAGGGAATACCACAGGGTGTAGTTCCTGTAGCGTTTCGCTGATATCGCTGAAAGTCACGTGATGCTCAGCGACATCGGTAGAATTTGATGTTTTTCGATCTTTTTTGATATTTCTTAGAAATTCGAGTTTGGTTTGCAAGTTTTATTGAAAAACTCCACCCTGTTGGATTCCCTGTATACTGCACCTACAGGGAATCCCACTCTTTTGGTCGACATAGACCCCATCAGCCTTACTTTCTGTGTGACAAGCTGGGAAATATTTCATTCATTAGTGTTGAAAGGATACTGTTCATGCTGCAGTATTTGCTTCATGGAAATGGCCCGGAATCGGAAATGTTAAAAACAAACCCTTCTGAAGATTTCGGTTGGGTTTCTGAAACAGCCAAAATAATATGCCGACTATATTTGGTTGTTGTTTTTCTCCTGAAAACTCTTATTGGCCTTATATTCTCTGTAGTTATTTATTCTCAAACCCTGCTCACTTTCATGTTGGCCCGTGCCTATCTGCACTTCTTCGTTAAATGATGTGCCAGAGAAAGGTTTGCGGGGAGGGAAGGTAGAAGTTACGAGTATATTGTGTATCATATGTGTGCAGCTGTTCGTTGGGATTTGTCACTTTCCACAATGTCACTCTAGGGAAGCCGAAAAGTGGTCAAGGTTTTAAGTGCAGGAGAAATGATTCAGCGGTATAAATACTCAAGTGTTTTCCGCTCGGCTATGTTCTCGATTGTCCCGTGACAATCATTACAGGAAGCACAAAGTGTTGTGGGACATCCGGAATCATGACGTCATCGTCACATGGCCCTCCGCCCAAACAAAGTGCAACTGTCAGGTTTGAATGCACCGAGCATAATGCACACCAACGATTTATATTGCATATGGATCATCGAGGTGTTTACTGCTTTGTTGCACTAATGACAGGATGCGTTTAGTTTAGTGCACTTTTTTTTACACTGGTGAAGAAAGCGATTCTATAGCGCACGTGAGCTTGAGTTTCTCGTTTGAAGATATCAAACGATTTTCATCGCTTATTTAATTCATCAACAACAACATTCTGAAAAGATTAGACGGGATTCCTCACCTCCTGCGCATACCCTCATTAGGAAAAAAAATAGAAAGAGAATGATCACACACACACACACACACACACACACATGAACACACACACGCACGCACACACACATCCATGCACACACACACACACACACACACACACGCACACGCACGCGCGCGCGCACACACGCACGTACGCACGCATACTCACACACACACACACACACACACACACTCACACACACACACACACACACACACACACACACACACACACACACACACACACACACACACACACACACGTTTTACCTCAAAAAAGAATGTGAACTGTTGAATGGCTCACTAATGCATAACGAAAAAGCTCGGAGCTTTGCGTCAGGGAATTTTGTCAAATCTGAACGAGGTAACGAGATTCCTATTGCTGTTTTACTTCCGAGTTGAAAGCAAAGTCGCGTTTATTTAATCGAAGTAGAAATAGAGGTTGGCTTCCCTGAATGGAGTCACTAAGCAATGAAGATTGAATCGAACTGAAGAGAAACTAAAAATGTTTCTACCTGTCTCTTCTATCTAGGTTCATTGAACTGGTTTTTTTTGTTCTTTGGTCGTTGTTGTTGTTCTGGAGTTGGTGAAATGACCATTATGATCGTAATCATCACAATTATCATCATCATCATCATCATCATCATCATCATCAACATAAACGTCTACAACAACAGCGACTAAAACAACAATGACTATAACAACAACATCAACAACAACAACTTCTTCTTCTTCTTCTGCGTTCGTGGGCTGAAACTCCCACGTACACAACGTGTTTTTTGCACGAGTGGAATTTTACGTGTATGACCGTTTTTACCCCGCCATTTAGGCAGCCATACGCCGCTTTCGGGGGAAACAACAACAACGTCGACGACAACGTCATCATCATCATCATTTAATATGTCCTCCTCCCCATCCTCCCCCTCATCTTATTCTTCTTCTGCCCAATCACTGCGGAACTTAAATAACCATGGTGATCGACCGAAAATACGCTTTTAAAAGCCGCCTGTCGCCGCGTCTTACATCACCCTGAGTGCACTTAAGCTGCACTGCATACAGAACGAATCATGATCATTTATCATTCAAGGCCCGTTTGCCACAATGAGCGATGTGACCCTTCCGTTCAAGCGTATAGATCTGCATAGGCTATCATTCTGGGTCACTTTCCTAGCTGCTCTCGAGGAGAAGCTGCTATAAAAAAAAAAAATCAGCCTGCTTTATAAGGGATATTGTACATTCTAATAATCATCGGTCCACGCTATCGCTCAGGTCTCTCTGACAGGATGAATAATTATTACGCGCATCAAAGGGAAATCTATCAAAATGAGAATCAGAGTTATTTCCCATATGTTTTTCGCTAATGTTTCTGTTAACAGACGAAGACGAACATGATTGTAGAATGGCCGACTTCGACAGTGATCTCCGTTCTGTTCTTCACAGTTATGATAAAGACATCGTTCTAAGGTCAAAACAAGTCGAAATTTTGAGACTGCTGTGGGAAGGAGACCGTGATATTGTTGCATCACTCCCAACTGCTTACAGAAAAAGTCGTACGCTCCGTCGCCATTTTGTTATGATCACGTGACAAAGTTGATTAGCACGTGACACGTTTACCATATTTAGAGTTGTTTACACAGTAAATACATCCGCAAAAGATAGCTCGCTTGAAAGTGTCTTACATAACAATTCCTTTCTGAATTTAAAAATTACACAACACCATGAAAAATCATCATCGACGATCGCGAATCTGCTTATATCAAAAACATTACGAAAAGCTCTAAATATGTTAAAAAAAAATTTAAAAAATTAAAAAAAACACGATTTCTTACCCACTGAAAGAAAACCAAGGCATCCTGTCAGGGATAAATGAGACCCGAAGGGAAGTAATTTTGACCTGAGTTCAGGATGGGATATTGTCTTGACTAGTCTAATATTGCAGACTAGTCTAATATTGCTTACAAGAAATTAGGCTTTTTTTGAAGATATTGTCCGGACTAGAATTGCTTTAACAAATAATAATTGAATAAATAAAAATCAGGCTGCTTTGAGGATACTGTCAAGACTAAAATTGCTTAAACAACTGTAAAAAAAAATTAAATAAGGCTGCTTTGTGATTATTTTCCTTACTGAAATTGCTTAAGAAATTTGACAAAAATAGGAGAATCAGGCTGCTTTGTGGACATTTTCAAGACTAAAAATAGCCAAGATCCAGGGTGTTTTGGGGATATCATCCTGACTGAGTGTATTCTGTAGTTTTGAGGAAAACCGTGATAAAGAGATTAAGAGAAGGTTTGATAAAGTGATGACGCACGCCGGTGCACGCGCCCGAGGGGCAAATACAACTACACGTGCTGCAGGTACACGTGCGAGGACATACGCGTGCAAGCACGCACGGGCGCACGCGTACACACACGCGCACACACGCCTGCGTGTACGTCCAAACGCACGCATGCACCTACGAACGCATGCACGCACGTACTCGCCGATAAACACGCACACACGTGCATGCACGTACACACACATACACACACACACACACACACACACACACGCACGCACACACGCACGCACACACACACACACACACACACACACACACACACGCACGCACGCACGCACACACTTACACACACACACTTACACACACACACACACACACACACATACACACACACACACACACACACACACACACACACAATCCTTGGTCTTTCTTTTCCGTTTAAAAGGAAAAAAAGGAAATTCAAGAAAAATAAAATCTAGACTTTAGAAGGCCGTCTATGGAGTTAAAGAAAAGAAAGAGGAGTGGAGGGGGGGGGGGGATAGAAAGAGAAAGAGAGACAAATAAAGAGGGGAAAAAATAAGTCTGGCCCCCGACTCATCACCCACTGTGATATGGACCTTAATTGTTCAACCCATCAATACACACCCAGCGGGTCTTGTTCCAAGCATTACAGAAGCGTATAAAACTAAAGAGTGTGCAATCGTCTCGTCAAACACACACACACACACACACACACACACACACACACACACACACACACACACACACACACACACACACACACACACAGTACTGCTCCTCATAAGGTTGTTGAGTAAACCAGTGGTATCCTACATACGCACCCATGAGATAACAATATTGTTATATATATTCACTAGTTGGTACATCATGTAAATGAGGTCGTGTCAAACTAGTTTGGCAAAGACCTGATTTTCCACTACTCATGATGTCGAAGTCACCGAGACAAACGTCATTCTGGAAATACTTTTGCGCTTGCTGTGTGTTGAATAAACCAGTTGTATCCTACATACGCACCCATGAGATGAGGGTGTGGTTTGTTTGTGAGTTTTTTGATTGGTTTTGTACTTTTTTTTTCTTTCTTTTTTCTGGGAAGGGGTGGGGGGATGGAAGGGGAGGTTTGTTGTTTTCTGTGAGGGGATAGGGGCGGAGGGAGGGTTAAGACGATCATCGCGTACATAAAGTCATTGGTATGAACATTGTTATAATGGGCAGAATATACCTGCGCAGAGTCAGCAGCACAGATGACGCACTGCATATTATTTATGCCGCGGTAGGGATTATGACGAATACTTGGCCTGTCTTCTTTTCATGCAGCGTGTAGCGGGCTGCAATAATCTGCAGTGCGTCGTCTGTCCTGCTGTAACGACAACGAGAAGCGCTACGAACAATCGTTACAACTGCAAAAAAATTGCAACAGTAATCTTTTTTTCAGCTACCTTCTTGTGTACACGCAAGCTCAAGACCAAAGTGCGCACGTAAAAGATCCTGTAATCCATATCAGAGTTCAGTGGGTTAAAAAAACAAACGAAAATACCAAGCATGCATCCCCCGAAATCGGCGTATGGCTGCCTAAATTGCGGGGTAAAAACGGTCATACACGTAAAATCTCACTCGTGCAACAACAAAACACGAGTGTACGTGGGAGCTTCAGCCCATGAACGCAGAAGAAGAAGCAGAAGTGCACACTCTTTTCCTAGAGTACGGTTATCGGCTTTTCGCCCCTAATATCGATCACGCTGTCTCGAACTGAGGGCCGGGAGATGAAGCAGGCACCAATATTGGAACAACGCGCCCCTGGTTATCAGGTTATTCTGGCACTCTGGAGAATTGATAGCAGGCTGCAGAGTGAAATGTGGTGCAAGGGTTCGGATAGAATGGATGGCCAGAGTGTAACTAGGTTAACGTTTGATAAAGGATGCGCTTGGTCGTCGTGCTATATTGGCTCATATGGATTTTGTTTAAGTGAGGAGAATTTGGATATGGAAGGGCCGAAGCATAGTTAGAGGAAGACAAATGTTGGCACGAATAAGGCGGTTAATTCTTCCTTTTTCTCTTAGACTTCTCGAAATGCACTGACTAATGCAACTTAGGTCGGTTGGTTTGTTTGTGGAATGGCTAACGGGTTTCGGTCTATTTGTCTGTCTGTCTATTTCCCCATCCTTTCTTTCTTTCTTTCTTTTTTTTTGGTTCAACTTCATCTCCTGTTGCTGCTCTTCGTGGAGGCAAAAATTATCCTCGTCATTTTTCTTGTCATCAGCAGCAACACCACGAGTTTGTACACGTTTCAGTTGTCGCCATGGATCTGACGTCGAAAGGACGGGGTCCTGAAGAGCTTTCTTACTTTTTTCTTCTCCTCCTTCTTATGCATCACTCTCTTGATTTCCTCTTCCCCTTCCTCCTCCTTCTCCTCCTCCTCCTCCTCCGTTTCTCCTCCTCTTCCTCCTCCTCCTCCTCTGTCTCCTCTTCCTTCTCCTCTTCCTCCTCCTCCTCCTATTCCGTCTTCTCCGCCTCCTTCTCTTCCTTCTCCGTCTCCTCCTCATCCTTCTTCTCTTCCTCTATATCCTCCTCCTCCTCCTCCTCCTTCTCCTCCTCCTGCTCCCCCTTCTCCTCCTCCTCCTCCCCCTCTTCCTCCGCATAGTCTCAGAACCCAGATTCAGCCTGTATTGACTTAAAGCACACACTTAGGGGCATGTCATCATAACCTGCTTTCTCTGGGTAAAAAGCACACAGAATGCAAGACAAACTTCAGCTCATCAGCTACTCCATTTCAATCGGAAGGCCGGTCCTTCCAACGCGAACGAATTTCAAAAAACAAAATGCTTGAGGGGGGAAATCGCAGAAATAAGCGTGATTTGCACAAAAGAGAGAGGTGGGGGTAGTTTGTGAAAGGATGGGGGGGGGGGGGGGGGTGAGAGTTGTGGAAAGCATCGACCAACGAGCAAAACTGAATAAAATTGCAAGAAGATTCTCGAATCCGTTGGACTGTGTGAAACTATTGTTTCATTAAAGTATTGACAAGCGAAGAAGAAAAACCAAACAGAAAATGAAAGAAAGAAAGGAAGAAAGAAAAAAATTAAAGAATTTCCCATTGAAAAATAATCTATTTTCGCTCCCAGTCATTGTTGCAAAATGTAGGGCACTCTACCTGCAGGGGGTATAATTGTTGTGCTGCACCACACATCATTTTCACGTACGAACGGACACGTGTGGTATTGAAAGTATTGATTTTAACATGGAACACAATTCTGCCAAAGGTGCAGTTAAGTTACTTGTCATTTCCATTGCAGGCTTGGCCTGGATTCATAATAGACTCGATCGAGGTAGTTAAACAGTGGAG
>NC_090247.1:49077858-49142030 GCF_037325665.1 Littorina saxatilis | reverse complement strand
CCCCCTCATCTTATTCTTCTTCTGCCCAATCACTGCGGAACTTAAATAACCATGGTGATCGACCGAAAATACGCTTTTAAAAGCCGCCTGTCGCCGCGTCTTACATCACCCTGAGTGCACTTAAGCTGCACTGCATACAGAACGAATCATGATCATTTATCATTCAAGGCCCGTTTGCCACAATGAGCGATGTGACCCTTCCGTTCAAGCGTATAGATCTGCATATCATTCTGGGTCACTTTCCTAGCTGCTCTCGAGGAGAAGCTGCTATAAAAAAAATTCTGCCTGCTTTATAAGGGATATTGTACATTCTAATAATCATCGGTCCACGCTATCGCTCTCTCTGACAGGATGAATAATTACTACGCGCATTAAAGGGAAATCTATCAAAATAAGAATACAGAGTTATTTCCCATATGTTTTTCGCTAATGTTTCTGTTAACAGACGAAGACGAACATGATTGTAGAATGGCCGACTTCGACAGTGATCTCCGTTCTGTTCTTCACAGTTATGATAAAGACATCGTTCTAAGGTCAAAACAAGTCGAATGTTTGAGACTGCTGTGGGAAGGAGACCGTGATATTGTTGCATCACTCCCAACTGCTTACGGAAAAAGTCGTACGCTCCGTGGCCATTTTGTTATGATCACGTGACAAAGTTGATTATCACGTGACACTTTTGCCATATTTAGAGTTGTTTGCACAGTAAATACATCCGCAAAAGATAGCTCGCTTGAAAGTGTCTTACATAACAATTCCTTTCTGAATTTAAAAATTACACACCATAAAAAAATCGTCATTGACGATCGCGAATCTGCTTATATCAATAACATTACGAAAAGCTCTAAATATGTAAAAATAAAAAAATAAATTTTTTTTAAAAAAACCGATTTTTTACCCACTGAAAGGCTAAATGAGACCCGGAGGGAAGTAACTAATTTTGACCTGAGTTCAGGATGGGATATTGTCTTGACTAGTCTAATATTGCAGACTAGTCTAATATTGCTTACAAGAAATTAGGCTTTTTTTGAAGATATTGTCCGGACTAGAATTGCTTTAACAAATAAAAATTGAATAAATAAAAATCAGGCTGCTTTGAGGATACTGTCAAGACTAAAATTGCTCAAACAACTTTAACAAAAAAATTAAATAAGGCTGCTTTGTGATTATTGTCCTTACTGAAATTGCTTAAGAAATTTGACAAAAATAGGAGAATCAGGCTGCTTTGTGGACATTTTCAAGACTAAAAATAGCCAAGATCCAGGGTGTTTTGGGGATATCATCCTGACTGAGTGTATTCTGTAGTTTTGAGGAAAACCGTGATAAAGAGATTGAGAGAAGGTTTGATAAAGTGATGACGCACGCCGGTGCACGCGCCCCAGGGGCAAATACAACTACACGTGCTGCAGGTACACGTGCGAGGACATACGCGTGCAAGTACGCGCGGGCGCACGCGTACACACACGCGCACACACGCCTGCGTGTACGTCCAAACGCACGCATGCACCTACGAACGCATGCACGCACGTACTCACAGATGAACACGCACACACGTGCATGCACGTACACACACTTACACACACACACACTTACACACACACACACTTACAAACACATAAACACACACACACTTACAAACACATAAACACACACACACACACACACACACACACACACACACACACACACACACACACACACACAATCCTTGGTCTTTCTTTTCCGTTTAAAAGGAAAACAAGTCGCGTAAGGCGAAAATACAATATTTAGTCAAGTAGCTGTCGAACTCACAGAATGAAACTGAACGCAATGCCATTTTTCAGCAAGTCCGTATGCTCGGAGCATCGTCAGTCCACCGCTCATGGCAAAGGCAGTCAAATTGACAAGAAGAGCGGGGTAGTAGTTGCGCTAAGAAGGATAGCACGCTTTTCTGTACCTCTCTTTGTTTTAACTTTCTGAGCGTGTTTTTAATCCAAACATATCATATCTATATGTTTTTGGAATCAGGAACCGACAAGGAATAAGATGAAAGTGTTTTTAAATTGATTTGGACAATTTAATTTTGATAATAATTTTTATATATTTAATTTTCAGAGCTTGTTTTTAATCCAAATATAACATATTTATATGTTTTCGGAATCAGAAAATGATGGAGAATAAGATGAACGTAAGTTTGGATCGTTTTATAAATTTTTATTTTTTTTTACAATTTTCAGATTTTTAATGACCAAAGTCATTAATTAATTTTTAAGCCACCAAGCTGAAATGCAATACCGCAGTCCGGGCTTCGTCGAAGATTACTTGACCAAAATTTCAGTGCCGCCTCAACTTTCACGAAAAGCCGGATATGACGTCATCAAAGACATTTATCGAAAAAAGGAGAAAAACGTTCGGGGATATCAATCCCAGGAACTCTCATGTAAAATTTCATAAAGATCGGCCCAGTAGTTTGGTCTGAATCGCTCTACACGCACGCACGCACGCACGCACGCACGCACGCACGCACGCACACACACACACACACACACACATACACCACGACCCTCGTTTCGATTCCCCCTCGATGTTAAAATATTTAGTCAAAACTTGACTAAATATAAAAAGGAAATTCAAGAAAAATAAAATCTAGACTTTAGAAGGCCGTCTATGGAGTTAAAGAAAAGAAAGAGGAGTGGAGGGGGGGGGGGATAGAAAGAGAAAGAGAGACAAATAAAGAGGGGAAAAAATAAGTCTGGCCCCCGACTCATCACCCACTGTGATATGGACCTTAATTGTTCAACCCATCAATACACACCCAGCGGGTCTTGTTCCAAGCATTACAGAAGCGTATAAAACTAAAGAGTGTGCAATCGTCTCGTCAAACACACACACACACACACACACACACACACACACACACACACACACACACACACACAGTACTGCTCCTCATAAGGTTGTTGAGTAAACCAGTGGTATCCTACATACGCACCCATGAGATAACAATATCGTTATATATATTCACTAGTTGGTACATCATGTAAATGAGGTCGTGTCAAACTAGTTTGGCAGAGACCTGATTTTCCACTACTCATAATGTCGAAGTCACCGAGACAAACGTCATTCTGGAAACACTTTTCGCTTGCTGTGTGTTGAATAAACCAGTTGTATCCTACATACGCACCCATGAGATGAGGGTGTGGTTTGTTTGTGAGTTTTTTGTTTGGTTTTGTACTTTTTTTTTTTCTTTCTTTTTTCTGGGAAGGGGTGGGGGGATGGAAGGGGAGGTTTGTTGTTTTCTGTGAGGGGATAGGGGTGGAGGGAGGGTTAAGACGATCATCGCGTACATAAAGTCATTGGTATGAACATTGTTATAATGGGCAGAATATACCTGCGCAGAGTCAGCAGCACAGATGACGCACTGCATATTATTTATGCCGCGGTAGGGATTATGACGAGTACTTGGCCTGTCTTCTTTTCATGCAGCGGGCTGCAATAATCTGCAGTGCGTCGTCTGTCCTGCTGAAACGACAACGAGAAGCGCTACGAACAATCGTTACAACCGCAAAAAAATTGCAACAGTAATCTTTTTTTCAGCTACCTTCTTGTGTACACGCAAGCTCAAGACCAAAGTGCGCACGTAAAAGATCCTGTAATCCATATCAGAGTTCAGTGGGTTAAAAAAACAAACGAAAATACCAAGCATGCATCCCCCGAAATCGGCGTATGGCTGCCTAAATTGCGGGGTAAAAACGGTCATACACGTAAAATCTCACTCGTGCAACAACAAAACACGAGTGTACGTGGGAGCTTCAGCCCATGAACGCAGAAGAAGAAGCAGAAGTGCACACTCTTTTCCTAGAGTACGGTTATCGGCTTTTCGCCCCTAATATCGATCACGCTGTCTCGAACTGAGGGCCGGGAGATGAAGCAGGCACCAATATTGGAACAACGCGCCCCTGGTTATCAGGTTATTCTGGCACTCTTGGAGAATTGATAGCAGGCTGCAGAGTGAAATGTGGTGCAAGGGTTCGGATAGAATGGATGGCCAGAGTGTAACTAGGTTAACGTTTGATAAAGGATGCGCTTGGTCGTCGTGCTATATTGGCTCATATGGATTTTGTTTAAGTGAGGAGAATTTGGATATGGAAGGGCCGAAGCATATAGACAAATGTTGGCACGAATAAGGCGGTTAATTCTTCCTTTTTCTCTTAGACTTCTCGAAATGCACTGACTAATGCAACATAGGTCGGTTGGATTGTTTGTGGAATGGCTAACGGGTTTCGGTCTATTTGTCTGTCTGTCTATTTCCCCATCCTTTCTTTCTTTCTTTCTTTTTTTTGGTTCAACTTCATCTCCTGTTGCTGCTCTTCGTGGAGGCAAAAATTATCCTCGTCATTTTTCTTGTCATCAGCAGCAACACCACGAGTTTGTACACGTTTCAGTTGTCGCCATGGATCTGACGTCGAAAGGACGGGGTCCTGAAGAGCTTTCTTACTTTTTTCTTCTCCTCCTTCTTATGCATCACTCTCTTGATTTCCTCTTCCCCTTCCTCCTCCTTCTCCTCCTCCTCTTCCTCCGTTTCTCCTCCTCCTCCTCCTCCTCTGTCTCCTAGATCCTCTTCCTTCTCCTCTTCCTCCTCCTCCTCCTATTCCGTCTTCTCCGCCTCCTTCTCTTCCTTCTCCGTCTCCTCCTCATCCTTCTTCTCTTCCTCTATATCCTCCTCCTCCTCCTCCTCCTCCTCCTCCTCCTCTCCCCCTGCTCCCCCTTCTCCTCCTCCTCCTCCCCCTCTTCCTCCGCATAGTCTCAGAACCCAGATTCAGCCTGTATTGACTTAAAGCACACACTTAGGGGCATGTCATCATAACCTGCTTTCTATGGGTAAAAAGCACACAGAATGCAAGACAAACTTCAGCTCATCAGCTACTCCATTTCAATCGGAAGGCCGGTCCTTCTAACGCGAACGAATTTCAAAAAACAAAATGCTTGAGGGGGGAAATCGCAGAAATAAGCGTGATTTGAACAAAAGAGAGAGGTGGGGGTAGTTTGTGAAAGGATGGGGGGGGGGGTGAGAGTTGTGGAAAGCATCGACCAACGAGCAAAACTGAATAAAATTGCAAGAAGATTCTCGAATCCGTTGGACTGTGTGAAACTATTGTTTCATTAAAGTATTGACAAGCGAAGAAGAAAAACCAAACAGAAAATGAAAGAAAGAAAGGAAGAAAGAAAAAAATTAAAGAATTTCCCATTGAAAAATAATCTATTTTCGCTCCCAGTCATTGTTGCAAAATGTAGGGCACTCTACCTGCAGGGGGTATAATTGTTGTGCTGCACCACACATCATTTTCACGTACGAACGGACACGTGTGGTATTGAAAGTATTGATTTTAACATGGAACACAATTCTGCCAAAGGTGCAGTTAAGTTACTTGTCATTTCCATTGCATGCTTGGATTCATAATAGACTCGATCGAGGTAGTTAAACAGTGGAGGAAGAGGAGGGGAGAGTTTGGAGACGGGGACAGATTGGGAGGGGGGGTGGTGGGGCTGAAGGTGGAATGATCTTAGTCAATGGCGTCACTTCACTAGAGTGTTCAAGAAATCGATTCCTGGCAGTTGCGTAAATGCGAACAAACCCCTCTTCCAACCTTTTTAAAACAATTTATAAACAATAGGGGGAGGGGGCAGAGAGAGAGAGAGAGAGAGAGAGAGAGAGAGAGAGAGAGAGAGAGAGACGGACAGACAGATAGACAAACAGACAGACAGACAAAGAAAGGAATATAGACAGACTGCAGAGAAACAAAGACGGAGAGAGAAAGAATTAAACAAGCGCGAACTCATGCATGTCAAAATACAATAACAGGAGGATTTGTCAATCTATTGTACGCCCTGTCAAAGCAAATCAAGCCCAACCACACACATTCCAGTAAAAGTGCGCAGAGAGAGATAGGGACCCAGAGAAAGACAAACAGACAGACAGACAGACAGACAGACACAGAGAAATAAAGACAGACAGACATACACAGAGAAAGACAAACAGACAGAGAAAGACACAGAGAGAATTAAACAAGCGCGATCTAAAAACAAATATATCAACATAATTACAGGAGGATCTGGAAATCGATTTTCGCGTCCGCTTCAATTAAAATTACGATCTAAAAACAAATATATCAACATAATTACAGGAGGATCTGGAAATCGATTTTCGCGTCCGCTTCAATTAAAATTACGCCTAACCTCACGAGATCGTACAAAAATGGCTGAAGATTGACAGAAAAAAGGAGACGCAGATATAGACAGAGATACAGAGAGAGACATATAGAAACAGACAGACAGACAGATAAACATAGACATAATAACTGAACAGAAAATTAAAACAAGCGCAAACTCCAAATGTCAAAACAATTACGATATGTCAATCGATTTCGCGCCCTGTCGATGTAAATCAAGCCCAACCTCACAAAATCCAGTCAAATTGATCCCCAAATTGATATATAGAGACAGCCACACAGACACAGACAGACACAATCAGAGATGATGATGGAACTGTTTTACAAGGACAGAGGTTTAAGGCTACGCTTTCTTTTACAACCTGTTCTTACATCCAGACTAGCATTCAGGGCCCGGCTTCGCCCGGGGTGGCCTCAAAAGCATTGTAAGGCATGTGCTGCCCACTGAGAGTGTCGCAATATATATTCAATTCCTACTTACAGGGTTTTTATGGAATAAGTTACCTCCCTTTCTTGAGAAAATTCCAGAGAATTGACCAGCAGGTTCAACTGATCATGCTACATCTTAATATGCGGTGTGTTGGTATGATAAGAGTTACCTCCTGTCCATGGATAACAAAGGAAGAGTTACCTCCCTTAGCTTCTAGAAATTTCTGGAACTGTCCAGTTCATTACATTTAGTCAAGTTTTGACTAAATGTTTTAACGTAGAGGTGGGAATCGAGACGAGGGTCGTGGTGTATGTGCGTGTGTGTGTCTGTGTGTGTGTGTGTGTGTGTGTGTGTGTGTGTGTGTGTGTGTGTGTAGAGCGATTCAGACTAAACTACTGGACCGATCTTTATGAAATTTGACATGAGAGTTCCTGGGTATGAAATCCCCGAACTTTTTTTTCATTTTTTTGATAAATGTCTTTGATGACGTCATATCCGGCTTTTCGTGAAAGCTGAGGCGGCACTGTCACGCCCTCATTTTTCAACCAAATTGGTTGAAATTTTGGTCAAGTAATCTTCGACGAAGCCCGGACTTCGGTATTGCATTTCAGCTTGGTGGCTTAAAAATTAATGACTTTGGTCATTAAAAATCGGAACATTGTAAAAAAAAAATAACAATTCATAAAACGATCCAAATTTACGTTCATCTTATTCTCCATCATTTTCTGATTCCAAAAACATATAAATATGTTATATTTGGATTAAAAACAAGCTCTGAAAATTAAATATATAAAAATTATTATCAAAATTAAATTGTCCAAATCAATTTAAAAACACTTTCATCTTATTCCTTGTCGGTTCCTGATTCCAAAAACATATAGATATGATATGTTTGGATTAAAAACACGCTCAGAAAGTTAAAACAAAGAGAGGTACAGAAAAGCGTGCTATCCTTCTTAGCGCAACTACTACCCCGCTCTTCTTGTCAATTTCACTGCCTTTGCCATGAGCGGTGGACTGACGATGCTACGAGTATACGGTCTTGCTGAAAAATGGCATTGCGTTCAGTTTCATTCTGTGAGTTCGACAGCTACTTGACTAAATGTTGTATTTTCGCCTTACGCGACTTGTTTTATTTCTTCATTTCTTACCCTTATAGGAGCCATACAGAGTCTCTAATATGCCTGGCATTATGTGCTTGCTACAGGTGAACAGTAGGCACAGGACTGGTCTTGCACTATTATGGGCTGTATTTAATAAAGGGGAGGTCCATAATCTGAGAAAGGAAACAATGAATCAAGAAACTAAAACCCAGGTGCACATCTGCGGCTCCTAGGCAGTATGCATGCATGCTATCTTTTTCCTACCTCTTGCCATATCTGAGGTATGGTGACCACAGACAGACACACTTACATCTTGTTTTATATATATACTAGCAGTCTGACCCGGCTTTGCCCGGGTGTTGGCAAACCGGCCCTCAAAGAAAAACTCCAAATCAAACATTTGGGGGAAATGAGAATGACAGGAAATGCTGGCTGGTATGATAATAGTTACCTCCCTTCCATGGGTAACAAAGCATGACTTACCTCCCTTGCACTATTATAGTCTGTATTCATTAATGAGGAGGGTCATTATAGGAGGAAGGAAACAATGAATTAAGAAACTAAAACCCAGGTGCACATCTGCGGATCCTAGGGAGTGTGCATGCACACTATCTTGTTCCTGCCTCTTGCCATCTCTGAGGTATGGCGATCACAGACAGACACACACACACACACACTTACAGGCGGACGAGGATTAATGGAGGGCTGGCAGCGCAGCGGCGTCGGCAGCGGCGGTGGTGGTCAGGTGCACATCTTCACAGTCACCGGAGTGCACATGCACGACATCGTCTTCCTGCCCCCTCCCTTCTCGGAGCTTTGGCGATCACAGACAGACAGACAGACACACACACACACACACACACACACACAGACAGACAGACACTCTCTTTTATTTATATGTATAGATATAGATAAACTAGCAGTTAAGCCCGGCTTCGCCCGGGAGTAAGCGGAGCCCTGTAGCAATTTAAGACGCTCGCTATCCCATTATCATTAGCTTTACCTCCTTTGTTTGGATACCAAAAAAGAGTTATCTCCCTTACCTTCTAGAAATTTCCGGAACTGTCCAGTTAATTTTTCATTCTTCATTTCTTCCCCTCATAGGAGCAATAGCGAGTCTCTAATATGCCTGGCATGATGTGCTTGCTACAGGTGAACAGTAGGCACTGAACTGGTCTTGCACCGTATAGGCTGTATTCAATAAATGGGAGGTCCATAATCTGAGAAAGGAAACAATGAATCAAGAAACTAAAACCCAGGTGCACATCTGCGGCACCTAGGGAGTGTACGTGCACACTATCTTGTTCCTGCCTCTTGCCATCTCAGAGGTATGGCGACCACAGACAGACACACACACACACACACTTACATCCATTTTTATATATATACAAGTTCGGCAGCGGCGGTGGTGGTCAGGTGCACATCTTCACAGTCACAGGAGTGCACATGCACGACATCGTCTTCCTGCCCCCTCCCTTCTCGGAGCTTTGGCGATCACAGACAGACACACACACACACACACATACACACACACACACACACACACACACACACACACACACACACTCTCTTTTATTTATATGTACTAGCAGTTAAGCCCGGCTTCGCCCGGGAGTAAGCGGAGCCCTGTAGCAATTTAAGACGCTCGCTATCCCATTATCATTAGCTTTACCTCCTTTGTTTGGATACAAAAAAAGAGTTATCTCCCTTACCGTCTAGAAATTTCCGGAACTGTCCAGTTAATTTTTCATTCTTCATTTCTTCCCCTCATAGGAGCAATAGCGAGTCTCTAATATCACTGGCATGATGTGCTTGCTACAGGTGAACAGTAGGCACTGAACTGGTCTTGCACCATATAGGCTGTATTCAATAAATGGGAGGTCCATAATCTGAGAAAGGAAACAATGAATCAAGAAACTAAAACCCAGGTGCACATCTGCGGCACCTAGGGATTGCACATGCACGACATCGTCTTCCTGCCCCCTCCCTTCTCGGAGCTTTGGCGATCACAGACAGACAGACACACACACACACACACACACACAGACAGACAGACACTCTCTTTTATTTGTATAGACAAGTTCGGCAGCGGCGGTGGTGGTCAGGTGCACATCTTCACAGTCACAGGAGTGCACATGCACGACATCGTCTTCCTGCCCCCTCCCTTCTCGGAGCTTTGGCCGGCGATCACAGACAGACACACACACACACACACACACACACACACACACACACACACACACACACACACACACACACACACACACACACACACACACACACTCTCTTTTATTTATATGTATAGATAGATAACTAGAGGAATACCCGGCTTCACGGGGTGAATCGCGAGACAGAGACAGACAGCGTGGCGGTTCACCACAATGACCTTTGAAGGCGAAGTCCTGTCAAACGGGATTGAGAATTTTAGAGCTTATTTCTAAGCCCTATATTATCTGTTGTGGCTTCTCAAATGCCAGAACATACAGACAGACAAAAGCCGCAAGACCCCATCACAAACAGAACTCTACAATCCACAGGTGTTGCCCACACACACACACACACACAAACACACACACACACACACAGAAGCCGTATCTATATATGTATATCTATATCTATAAATATATAGAGATAGATGACAGTGTATTTTTCGCGTGACTATAAATTGATTCGACCTTTTCACTTTTACAGTAAGGACAACTTACGGGTGCAATCGTGACATTCTAAAAATAGTAACGTAGTAACGGGAATATGGATTGACGCCACACGAAGGAAGGGAGATAAACGCTGAAAACACTGGAGAAGATAAGGAAGAGATACTGGGAAGGGATCCAGAGAAAAACAGAATGACAATGATCTTTAACGTGCCATTGTGGTGACACGGGGGTGGGAGATGGATACCAACTCTGGGTCTGCACATAAAGTTGACCCGTGTCCGTCCCGGCCCGGATTCGAACCAGCGACCTCTCGATCACAAGTCCAGTGCTCTACCACCTGAGCTACCCGGGGCGCGCCCCATACCGACACACCAAAGCCGTAGACCACATCACAAACAGAACTCTACAATCCACAGGTGTTGCCCACACACACACACAAACACACACACACACACACAGAGAAGCCGTATATATATATATGTATATCTATATCTATAAATATATAGAGATAGATAACAGTGTATTTTTCGCGTGGCTATAAATTGATTCGACCTTTTCACTTTTACAGAAAGGACAACTTACGGGTGCAATCGTGACATTCTAAAAATAGTAACCTACTAACGGGAATATGGATTGACGCCACACGAAGGAAGGGAGATAAACGTTGAAAACACTGGAGAAGATAAGGAAGAGTTACTGGGAATGGTGAAATGAACAGAAAAACCAAAATCGGTTCAGCGCTGCGCGCTGAGAGCACGTGTTGAAATATCTCATCGATGAGATTGTGTCCGGGGTGTAGCTGAATACGGTGTCCAAATTTGAAAAAGATCCACCGAGAACTTTGGCGTTGTGATGTGGTCTAGCGGCTTTGGTGTGTCGGTTATGGGGGCCCGGGTAGCTCAGGTGGAACCAAAATCGGTTCAGCGCTGCGCGCTGAGAGCACGTGTTGAAATATCTCATCGATGAGGTTGTGTCCGGGGTCTCTCTGAATAAGCCCACCAAATTTGAAGCAGATCCATCCAGAACTTTGGCCGCGCATCGCGCACAGACAGACAGACAGACAGACAGACAGACAGACAGACAGACAGACACAAGTCGTATATATATATAGATAATATATAGTAGATAATACATGATTCGAATACATGACAAACAGAACAGCAAGCAAGCAAACCAACAAACAAAGGACAAAACAAACAAACAAACAAATAGAAAATCAAAAAGCAATCAGCAAGAACAAACTACAAACTGTCGAGAACATAATAACAGCGAGAGACAGAGACAGAGACAGAGAGAGAGAGAGAGAATTAAACAAGGTCGAACTCCAAATGTCAAAACAATCACAGGAGGATCTGTATATCGATTTCGCGCCTCGCCAATGCAAATCGAGCCCAACCACGCGAAATCCGGTCAAACACATCCACCGAGTCACAAGATTGATGGCTGTTTTTCTTGCGTGACATGTTTCGTTGCTTCAACAGAATTACAGGAAAAAAATGCAATTCCTGATCTGCTGATTCTCGGCCTGAAAACAAGCAAACAACACGAACACAAAGAATCAAACAGAGAATTAGATAGAAGAGAAAAGGACATGCCTCCAAGTTATCTCCTTGCGTTTGCCAAAACGTAGGTCAAGAGACATGTCTTTTCAGCAGCGTTGGTCTGGTGGTAAACAAATATTGTACTAGTCACGGAGATAAGAGCAACAGGATCAACGGCAGTTTGATGTGTTCTCTTACTTCTCACATTTAGTCGCAAAAATGTGGTCTGCTGATTCTGGACCCACAAATAAGCAGAACAAACAACAGTCGGTCAAACAAGCAAAGAAACTAACCCTTAAGATAGACGATGTGAGTCGAAGTTTTTACGTGTTTAATATTGCGACGGTACCAATAAACAAATTTAATCTGACGGTTCAACTTTGGATAGAGTTTACATGCACGAATATTTAGATGACTGATAAAGAACCTTGTGGAGATCAAGTTCTCTATTACACCGGGAATTTGCTGGGGTGTGCTTTTTCTCTCACCAAGCTCAATGTTGGAGCATTTGTGCTATCAGGCCAGATCTGATATAGTGTCGAAAATGATGACCAGTAGATGGCAATTTTCATTCAACAGCATCAATATAGAACACTTCTTTAGTCAATTTTGGTCGACGAACTTTGCACCAAAACCCCTCCCACAAACCTGCCCCTCCCCCAGCATGCATTTCAAGGCTGTCCGGTCTTTCTGTCATTTACCATGACTTGTTTGCCCTTTCAGTAAACTTCTGTCTCAGTTCACCGTACCAGCCAAAGTATATCTTTGGCCGTGAACTATATTGTGCGAATTTTGAATGGACGCTTTTTCGATGTTTTTAACATGCAAACAGATGGACCCTGAAAACTCTTCTTTTTACATTTAGTCAAGTTTTGACTAAATGTTTTAACATAGAGGGGGAATCGAGACGAGGGTCGTGGTGTATGTGTGTGTGTGTGTGTGTGTGTGTGTGTGTGTGTGTGTGTGTGTGTGTGTGTGTGTGTCTGTGTGTCTGTGTGTCTGTGTGTGTGTCTGTGCGTGGGTGTGTGTAGAGCGATTCAGACTAAACTACTGGACCGATCTTTATGAAATTTGACATGAGAGTTCCTGTGAATGATATCCCTGGACGTGTTTTTCATTTTTTGGATAAATGTCTTTGATGACGTCATATCCGGCTTTTTGTAAAAGTTGAGGCGGCACTGTCACACCCTCATTTTTCAATTAAATTGATTGAAATTTTGGCCAAGCAATATTCGACAAAGGCCGGAGTTCGGTATTGCATTTCAGCTTGGAGGCTTAAAAAATAATAATGACTTTTGTCATTAAAAATCTGAAAATTGTAATTAAAATTATTATTTTATAAAATAATCCAAAATTACGTTCATCTTAGTCTTCATCATTTTCTGATTCCAAAAACATATAAATATGTTATATTCGGATTAAAAACAAGCTCAGAAAGTTAAAACGAAGAGAGGTACAGAAAAGCGTGCTATGCATCACAGCGTAACCACTACCGCGCTAAACAGGCTCGTTAATTTCACTGCCTTTTGCACGAACGGCGGACTACGGTCATTGTGAAAAAAATGCAGTGCGTTCAGTTTCATTCTGTGAGTTCCACAGCTTGACTGAATGTAGTAATTTCGCCTCGCGCGACTTGTTTTTCTTGCTCCTCTCAGCCGTGCCCCCCCCCCCCCCCCCCCCCCTCCCCCCCCCCCCCCCCCCCCCCCCCGCCATGTTGGGAGTGGGGGATAACGTTTTTCAACTTTTTGTTCTGAAACCATGCTCTGAACGATAACATTTTCAGTTGTTTTTTGATATTTTGATTGTTTTAAAGTATGTTTGATAGTTGGTTTGTTTTGTTTGTTTGTTTGATTGTTTGTTTGTTTCTTTTTATGTGTGTGATTCCTTCTCCTTTTGGAGGGGTTCTTCCTCATTGTGTTCCAGAATGGATTTGTTTGTGTTCGAGCCAGATGGGGGGGGAGAGGATGGAGAGGGTCCTTAGGGCGTCATGTGTGCGTGCGCCTGTCTGTCAGACTGTCGGTCTGTCTGTCCATCTGTCTGTCCGTCTGTCTGTCTGTCTGTCGTGGTAGATGTTGTAGGACTGCAAAAGGGCAGACAATGGGAAAAGGACGAATGCAAGAAGTGAGCTTAGAAGGAGGACGCGGGGGGGGGGGGGGGGGGAGTAAGTGCCTTTCTTGTCGCGTTACTTATCGAGACGTATGGGGAGTTGCATGTTCAAGGGTTTTCTCTGCATTTTATCCCTTTCCCCTTTTCCATCCTTTACCCCTTTCTCTTTGATGTCTCTTATCGGAAGATTGTACAGAAACGGAACGAGGGCACAAAACGGTTGAAACTATTCATGTGCCGCAAGGGTAAGCCTTCAGAATTGGTAGGAGATTGAAAGAAACACACACACACACACACACACATACACACACACACACACACACACACACACCACCACCGCCACCCCCATCACCACCACCACCATCCTCACCCCCCCCCCCCCCATCACCTTATGCCCCCCCCCCCCTCCAACCAATCCCCGCCATCACCCCATTCCCATTTCACACATCACAACCACAAGGCCTACCACCACAACTATCGCCAAATCCTATTCTCGTTAGTGAAACACCGTTCTCGTGTGTTTTTAGCCGAGTGGCAGTAAAACTCGACCCTGCTATTTCCAACTCCTCGTCAAAAAAATGGAGATCTCTGTATCGTTGACAGATTTAGAACCATTACCGCCATTTCAAAGTCAGCTTTGACGAGCGTGTCTGCTTCTGCAAAATCAATCATGGTGGTTGACTCCTAAAATAGAATGGAGGCACACCGGGGCTCCCCAAACTTTGCGTCCCTAGGCGTTCTATACGCACTGGGAGCACGAGAAATTCGGGTCGCTTCCTCCCGGTGGAAAGCTAGCCGCAACAGAGTCGCTCTACCCAGGTGTGTGCGTTTTTAGTTGTAATCAGCCACCTACACTTATGGCACAATGACCGGTGCCACGGGGTTGGGACATGGATACCGTCTCTGAGTCTGAACATAAAGTTGGCCCGTGTCCGGTCCGTCCCAGATTCAAACCTGCGACCCTAGGATCACAAGTCCAGTGCTCTACCCACTGAGCTACCGGGCTGCGTCTGGCTCAGAAGAAACAAGTCGCGTAAGGCGAAAATACAACATTTAGTCAAGTAGCTGTCGAACTCACAGAATGAAACTGAACGCAATGCCATTTTTCAGCAAGACCGTATACTCGTAGCATCGTCAGTCCACCGCTCATGGCAAAGGCAGTGAAATTGACAAGAAGAGCGGGGTAGTAGTTGCGCTAAGAAGGATAGCACGCTTTTCTGTACCTCTCTTTGTTTTGACTTTCTGAGCGTGTTTTTAATCCAAACATATCATATCTATATGTTTTTGGAATCAGGAACCGACAAGGAATAAGATGAAAGTGTTTTTAAATTGATTTCGACAATTTAATTTTGATAATAATTTTTATATATTTAATTTTCAGAGCTTGTTTTTAATCCAAATATAACATATTTATATGTTTTTGGAATCAGAAAATGATGGAGAATAAGATGAACGTAAATTGGGATCGTTTTATAAATTTTTATTTTTTTTTACAATTTTCAGATTTTTAATGACCAAAGTCATTAATTAATTTGTAAGCCACCAAGCTGAAATGCAATACCGAAGTCCGGGCTTCGTCGAAGATTACTTGACCAAAATTTCAACCAATTTGGTTGAAAAATGAGAGCGTGACAGTGCCGCCTCAACTTTCACAAAAAGCCGGATATGACGTCATAAAAGACATTTATCAAAAAAATACGTCTGGGGATTTCATACCCAGGAACTCTCATGTCAAATTTCATAAAGATCGGTCCAGTAGTTTAGTCTGAATCGCTCTACACACACACAGACAGACAGACACACACACACACACACACACACACACACACACACGCACGCACATACACCACATACACCTCTTCTCGATTCCCCCTCTACGTTAAAACATTTAGTCAAAACTTGACTAAATGTAATAAAGGTGAAAGTCGTGGTCAAATAGTCGTGGTCCCATCATATGAGCCATTATATGCTAACAATTTCAACAACAGACAACATGATTTTATTCCGACAGCAAGTAAACGTTCAATCGCGTTAATATTCTAACCCGTCACAGCAGACGAGAAACAACAACAAGAGCTTTAACTCCTATTTGCATTATATAGGAGTTATATATATCCGTTCATCACAAAAGTTGCCAGAATCGCGGAAGGTCCTTTTTTGTCTGGTGCAGCCAAGTGTATTTATTGTGTAAACAAAAGTGCAAAACTTAAATACATTGTTTTAAAAATCAGAGTTTTGACTCTATTGTTTTGGTCCTAAGTGTGTTTTGAAGGCAAATATCGAGGTCGCAAGTTGTTGGCTGCAGAAGATATTTTTCAAAAACAGGATTTTCGAAAGTTCATCGCAAATATCGTTAACATCGCAAAATAACTCTTTTCCCTTATACTGCAGCCATAGTAAAAAAAAATATATAAAAAAGGTAGTAGTGTGAAGAAAGTGTAAAACTAATAGTATAAAAACAAATATAAGAAATATTTTTTTAAAAGGTACACACACAAGTACAACAAATAAAATAAAACACACTAAAAACAATCTAAACCCCATTTGTTTCGTCCCGTAATTCGTCCTTTCCGATGTTTGGAAGGCAAATATCGAAATGGCAAGTTGTTGCAAGCTGAAAATAACACACTTGAAATTCTCGAACTGCACAATCTAGTGGCAAATGAAAAATAGCAAAGGAGAAAACTGTGATTTGCATATCGTGAGCTTGCGATGTTTCTGTCGATATTTCAATCACAGGGATATTATGGCCGCGATCTTTGAGTGTGAGATCTCGTGTTTGCTCTCGCGGGTTTGCGTGTGCATAGCTGAATCTCGGACAGCCTCATTTTTTACGCGTTTAGAGTTTTTCGGTGGTTTTTGGCTGACAGTGTATTATTGATCATGATGTCCCTGCTTTTCAAGGACACAGGGACACAACAAGTGCGATGGCAAACTGTATTTTTATTTCATTTTTTCCCTTTTTTTCGGCTTGGTTATTTGAAGAAAAATATTCTGTCGGCCTCTCTTTCTCTATCTGTTTGGCTTTCTGTCTCTGTCTCTGTCTCTGTCTCTGTCTCTCTCTCTCTCTCTCTCTCTCTCTCTCTCTCTCTCTCTCTCTCTCTCTCTCTCAAGGACAGATTGTAAGAAAAGACCTAGCCTTAAATCTTTATCCTTGTCAAATATTTCGTCTGTACTTTGGTGGCTGCCATTTGAGCTTCGGCCATGCGCGTGTATTGATCCCATGCATCGGTTTTCTAAAGCGGATAGTAACCACTTAAACGGGGAGTGACTGGGTTGGTGTGATGGGGAGAGGGCTGTAGCGACGCAGAGAGTGATAGATAACTAGAAAGAGGGAGAGAGGGAGGGAGTGAAAGAGAGAGCGAGAGAGAGAATTAAACAAGAGAGATTAAAGCCGATGTTGCGTACTTGAACGTTTACTCACTCAAAAATTGGTACAACAAATTCATCTATCAATCCATCCATATAAATTCTTCCATTTGTCTGCTATTCAGTCAGTCAGTCAATCAGTATCAACTGTAAAACGCTCATGTAGTTATTTCCCCCCTCCCCCAATGATTCAGCCTATTAGTGTCTGAACATGTTGTCCACACAGCTAAGCAAACAACCATCCAACCAATCAAACAACTGTTTAAAAAATCGACCAATTAACCAATCAGTCAAAATATCAACCTATCGATCAACCAAACAAACAATCAGTCAGCCTATTAGTCAGTCAAGCAACTAGCCATGAACCGCCCTGATATGGCCCTTCGTGGTCGGCTGGGCGTTAAGCAAACAAACAAACAAACAAACAAACTAGCCATGAAGAGAAATAATGAATGATTTGGTCATACGTATCGCTACTGATGTGCTCTCCTTCGTGCGTAAGGCAAGCCTTTGCGTGTTCCAGCAACTTGCCAACGTTGACAAAACGAATACAATAGATCGTTCTGTAATTAAGCTAATGGACGTGATGAATATTTACAGGACAGGTATAGTTCACTGGTTCGATCTACTTGGTGATCTGTTTCACATGTCTATGTACACACAGACGCACATGCGCGCGCACTCAAGCACGCACACGCACACATACACACAGAGATATACATGCAGACACGCACCCATGTACAAACGCTCACACGTACGTACGCACACACACACACACACACACACACACACACACACACACACACACACACACACCGTCATATAAGACCGATTTGATTAATTACCCACACCAGATGTCGCCACACGAGGGCGCCTACTTTACCGTCACGTGTATATATATATTTGCACATCTCAATTCAGTAGCTAATCATGTGTGGTAGTATGCGTTGAATCCACACAGTGTTCAAAGGATGTGCTGTGATGTGTTTTGTTTACAGTCTCTTAACGTATATATCTCTGTTAGGATCGGTGATATTTCTTACACGCGTGATTGTTCTGCAGGTCTGTGTATAACACATTTCAAAGCGAAATGTTGGAAATACCTGCTGTGTTGTAATATGCGTTCTCTGTGTAGCCTATTCATGTACTCATATATCTCTATCGCGACCGGTGTTTTTCGTAAAAGTGCAATTGGTTTGCAGGTGTGTGTGGAGTTCTTTGTACCAATGGTTTAAACTCGATTGACTGTATTCCCTCCTCGGATTTTATATAATCAAAGTTTACGACAAGACGTAGAACACTCTGAAGCACTTTTGAAATTGAAAAGCACAGAAAAAGTGGAATTATGTGCACCAAAGAGCCACTTGTTGAAGAGCAAGAACTATTCCGGAAGATGTGCGAACCCATTCGCCGTACGTTGAAAAACGAAGAAAAGCCCGAAAGTCGTTCGTACCTGAGAGCCACTTGTTCAGACAAACACGTGTAGAAAAACAACCAAACAAACAAAGAGCCGCTTTTTTTAAAAACGGAGATAAAAAAGAAATGAAAAGATCGACGTTGGGTGCACCAGATCGCCCAGTGTTAAAACCAAATAAAAGCTTGATATTAACTGAACGAAGTTGACTTCGTTAATTCTCCTTCACGAAGCTCGCTGCACGAATCTTTGGCACTTTATTTTCGGTAAAGAGACTTTGCGAAGTCACTTTTTAAGCTCAATAAAGAACCGACTTAATGCAAAGAAACGAGGCCCGAGTAAGTTCCGCTTGTTAAAACGCAAAGAAAAAGAATAAACAAAGTTCTGCGTACCAAAGTTCCGCTTCTTCAAAAGGAAAGAAAATCCTGAATTAGTGAGTACCACGAAAGGCAAAATAACAACGAAAGTTGTGCTTATCAAATCCCTGCTTGTTGAAAAACAAATAAAACAATCCAAACATTTTTTTTTACCAATATGCCACTTGTTCCAAAGCCCAAAACTTTTCTTGTTCAATAAAGCACGACGTTGTAGAGCTAAGCAAGACAAAGAGCTGAAAGAAGTAGTTGGCAAGTGAACAGTGAACAGTTAGCATCGTAACCGCTCATGGACAAGGCACTTGGCAAGAATGATTCAAGTTTACATGAACACAACATACACCCAAGACTCCAGGATCTAAACAAAAAAATAAATTCAGTCTGAGTAGAAGTCAAAACGGATGCCACCCACACTGACAAAACAGTTGTTTGTTTGTTTCTTTCTTTCTATGTTTCTTTTCTCTTTTTTTCTTTTTTGTTTTGTTTCTTTCTTTCTTTGTTTCTTTCTTTGTTTCTTTCTTTCTTTGATAGTTGTGTGTGTGTGTGTGTGTGTGTGTGTGTGTGTGTGTGTGTGTGTGTGTGTGTGTATGTGTGTGTGTGTGTGTGTGTGTGTGTGTGTATTTGTTTGTTTGTCTCTTTGTCAGCTTGTTCGTTCACTCTTATCAATCCCTTGTGTCGACATGTTCTGTGTGTGTGTGTGTGTGTGTGTGTGTGTGTGTGTGTGTGTGTGTGTGTGTGTGTGTGTGTGCGTGTTTGTGTGTGTGTGTGTTTGTTTGTTTGTTTGTCTCTTTGTCAGCTTGTTCGTTCACTCTTACCAATCCCTTGTGTCGACATGTTCTATTGTTTATGCATGCGTGCCCTTTATTCTGTCTGGCTCACCAGCCGCAACATATCGATTCGTACACATACTTGCCGGTGGATCCGTTT
This sequence comes from Littorina saxatilis, assembly GCF_037325665.1. Lineage (NCBI taxonomy): Eukaryota > Metazoa > Mollusca > Gastropoda > Littorinimorpha > Littorinidae > Littorina > Littorina saxatilis. Next base: position 49,121,900 of record NC_090247.1, on the reverse strand, counting down.
GCCTATATTGCTACATCGGCGACGAATGCAAAGCATAGATATCCATGTTCATCGTATTTTTTTTTGGACCCAAAATAAGTTACACTACCGAACCTAGACGATCCAATTCCGCAAGACATCACAAATATGTTCGCGTGTTGTCTCTTTTAGATTATCCTACCCCCAATCTGACACACCATATGCACGTTTGTTCTTTTTGCAATTTTGTTTTGTTGCCAAAACGTAAGTAAAAGAGCGAGGATTTTTCGGTTTGGCAGGTTGCACAAAATAGTTTCTGCTTCTTGTCTTGTTAGTTGTTTCGAACTTGACATGGGGAATGGCTTTAAGTTCGGTCGCGTGCCGTGCCAGAGGTGACCAAAATAGACGTGAGAAGCGTCTAATTTGACAATAGACAAGCCTGTTTGTATGGTGCTACAATTTTCTTGAGGATGGTTGGAGGAGAGAAGGGCCGCAGGGTGGGGGGGGGGGGGGGGGGGTGTAAGAGGGGAGACGAAAGACAAAAAGCTTCCAAAGAGGTTTGCCGTCGCAAACGTAAGATTTTTGCGTTGCCACTTTGTTTGAGTTTTTCTTTCCCAATTTCTCGCTGTTTCGCGCTCCGTGTCTGGGACTTCCTCTGTATGTCTGTCTGTCTGTCTGTCTGTCTGTCTGCCTGTCTGTCTGTCTGTCTGTCTGTCTGTCTGTCTGTCTGTCTGTCTGTCTGTCTGCCTGTCTGTCTGCCTCTCTCTCTCTCTCTCTCTCTCTCTCTCTCTCTCTCTCTCTCTCTCTCTCTCTCCACCATCTCTCTTCTTCCCTCCTCACTTTCTATCTCTCCTGCCCCCCCCTCCCCTCTATATCTCTTTCTCTCTCTCAGTCTCCGTTTCACAAACTATCTCTAATTTTTGTTGTTGCTTTTCTTCATTAAAGGTGGTCGTCTACATTTTTGCTTTTTTTCAATAATCTTATGGTTAGATTTCGTTAAAAAGTTATGTCAGATGATGAATGAACCATGGGGAAAAAAGTTATAGAAAAAAAAATATACGTAAAAAAGATTTTATTTTTGGGTAGCGTGACTCACGCTTCCAATATTTTGTTTTCTGTTTGCTGAGAACATGTGCTTTGCCTAAAAATACTGACCAATCAAATTCATGTCACTGTGCTTATAGCCACGCCCAAACAAGTGCAGCAACAGTTTGACACAATAGCGCTGTCCACGCTTTTTTTTTAAACGCACGAAATGCACGGGATTTGAGAGGAGTTTTGCGCTTGGCATTTTCCAAACAAGGATATCCTACTATGAGTACTACGCTGGACTACTACAATGAATTTTCAAACGGCTACACTGGCTTCGTCTTTCCTGATCGAAAGGGGGTGTATTGTTGATAATTGTAGATAATAGACTCGACTGCATTTTAATGGTCAAATGGCGATTTCGGTATAAAAATATAGACAAGGACCTTTAACAACACTTGTTCTTTTTTTCCAAGGCATTTGCCAGGTTTTATGACACGTTAATACTGTTAAAAGTGCTCGATATACCCCCTCGGCTGATTCCTTGCGGATTTAAAATCACGTAGCTGGTGCCAGAAGTGTAGGAAAAATCGGCGAAGATTGGGCTCAGATTTTGCGTAATAACTTCAAGCAACCTGCCTACCATATGCTTGGAATTTTCTTACAATTTTTCAGAGATTTTTGTGAAGGATGCTTCTCTTTTTGTCTGATGCCAAAATATCCTGCTCTTTTATTTATTTGGCTGTTTTAAAATGTTTACTTTTTCTAGAATAAGGTCTTTAACTGCTGTGTCAGCTTTTCTGAACGCTATCTGCTCATTTTCCTTCTTCTTCTTCACCTTCTCTTCCTTATCATCATCTTTATAATCATCACCATCATCATCATCATCATCGTCATCGTTATCATCGTCATCATCATCATCCTTGTTCTTGATCTTCTTCTTCTTCACCTCCTCTTCCTTATTATCATCATTATAATCATCACCATCATCATCATCATCGTCATCATCATCATCATCATTATCATCATCATCGTCATCATTATCATCATCGTCATCATCATCGTCATCATTATCATCATCATCCTTGTTCTTGTTCTTGATCTTCTTCTTCTTCACCTCCTCTTCCTTATTATCATCATTATAATCATCACCATCATCATCATCATCATTATAATCATCATCATCATCATCATCGTCGTCATCATTATCATCACTATTATCATCATCATCATCATCCTTGTTCTTGTTCTTGATCTTCTTCTTCTTCTTCTTCTTCTTCTTCTTCTTCTTGCGTCTTTTTCAGTGAGGTCTATGGTTATGTTTAGTTTCGCTAGAGTAAAAATGTCAGGAGAGCATTAACAGCTGAAGGTTTTTTTGTCTCCTATTTTCCCCCTCTTTCCACCCTTCTTTTTCTTTTTCCATTTCCAAACGATGATGGTTTTTACTGCCATCCTTTTGCGCAATGTCTGAGGTTAAAGACACAGTACTTCCCGTCAAAACTGTTCTGCTAACTACATCAGATCTGCCCAGGAATGTTAACATGGAATAATTAAGACTTATCTTTCTACACTGACAAATCCCAAATATCAACCGCCTGGCCTCTTCAAACAATGAATGGGACTTATCTTTCTACACTGACAAATCCCAAATATCAACCGCCTGGCCTCTTCAAACGAAGAATGGGACTTATCTTTCTACACTGACAAATCCCAAATATCAACCGCCTGGCCTCTTCAAACGAAGAATGGGACTTATCTTTCTACACTGACAAATCCCAAATATCAACCGCCTGGCCTCTTCAAACGAAGAATGGGACTTATCTTTCTACACTGACAAATCCCAAATATCAACCGCCTGGCCTCTTCAAACGAAGAATGGGACTTGTTTTTTAAATCGTTCATTTTCCGGATTGACACTAATGTCAATTATAAAAGGAATTCCTTTAACAAAAAAAACACGTCCACTCTGCACAGAGAGCAGCCAGGCTGTTGATGTGTGTGTGTCCAAGGAGAGTGATGGCCCTATCCCACGTAAAGGCCTGTCCACAATTCAGATGGTGAGCCGAATGCCGGTGTAACACGAAATTTTTACTCCACGAAAAATGTACTCCGGAGTAAATATTTCGTACGAAATTCTTACTCCGAGTACACTTTTCGTACGAGAAAAGAACTCCCCAAGGCACGAAAAAATTACTCGCTCCACGAAATTGTTACTCCCCATTTTTGTTACTTCCAGTAAAAAATCTCGTACGCAAAAATGGGATGCGGGCGAAGGGATAATGCCAATAAGTGATCTTGCGCACACGAATGTCGCGCTACCCTCCTTCCACCCCTTCCACTACCAAGACTAACAGGGGACAAGGGAGTACAAATTTCGTACACCTGGCATGGGAGGTTAAATTGCTCGTGTTGGGGTGAAGTAATTTATTCGTTATTTATTCGTCAGGGGAGTAACATTTTTGTACGAAATGTTTACTCGGAACTCACCTGTCTTGGGGAGTAATTTTCTCGTGCAATGGGGGAGTGCTTTTTTCGTAAAGGGAGTAACTTTTTCGTACGAAATTTTTACTCCGGAGTAAAAATCTCGTGGGAGTAATTTTCTCGTGTTACACCGGTTAACGTGGGGACGACCGTTCCTTTTACCTGACATAAGTGAAAGTGAAAGTTTTCACAAGAGAAAAACGGCAGTCTGCTGCCAAAGTTCTGTCAAGTTTCTCGACAATGTCTTTGCGCTTAGGCACATGTTGATAACCCCCACAACGAAATTGGAAGAAGTGTTGTGTTTTGAAGCTAGGGAAATGGAGACGACCGCGGTGCGCGGCGGTTTTGTGTGTGTGTCTAACAATGTGTTTTGTTTTTGCCATCAACACGCTTTGTTGGAGAGGGGTTGAGTGGTTTGTATTGTTTGTGGCAAGGCAATTTCAAGAACTGTTCTGATGTGTCGGTTACCAGAGTTTTAAGTTTTGGAGGCCAAATGGTTTGGAGGTTTTTGTGGGGTTTTTCAAGACAACTTTTTTCTGGCTGATAATTTTCCGTGGAAGGTTTGACCATCATTCCACTTCAGGTTCTCATTGTTTACAAAATACTAGGACAGTATGACGTCATTTCAACACATTTTTATGTTCCAGAGTCACTGCGCCCAACGCGATAGTTGTGTTAATTTGTATCTGTATCTAGGCGGTCAGGCGCGACTAACTCTGCCATGAAAATAAAAATGTCTTTTGCAATGTTGATGCTCCTGTGTCAAGAGTTAAATGCAGAATAACTCCAGTTCCACAATTCAAGAATTGTTTTCTCTTGCTCTTTGTTTGACCCGATGGTGGTGCATGTTCCCCTTTGAATCTTTCACCATTCTATGTATTTTTTGGACTTCAACATGAGGTGCCACAGTTAAAGTTACAGGAGTATATTCTCAGCAAAGGAATTTATTTCAATAGCGTCAAATTGAACGCGCTTTGGTCCGCCTTCGGTTAAACCGCAGGCATACTTCTTAAAACAAAACAGAATGTCACATTATCTAATTTTCCTAATAAAACACTTCTTCCCCCATTCTTCCTCGGGTTCCGTCCCAAACCAAACGAGTTGTGCTCCTTTCCAATCCGTGCCCTTATATATCCCAAGTGATCTGACTTCTTTTCAGGGAGGCAAACAATTAGATCAAGGAGGGAAATTAGATGTCATAAGACCTTAATTCGCTTCTCCCGTGCGGTCAGAATTATGCCGATGATCCACATCTTGATCCCGAAGCAGATGGTTTTGTCAAAGACACAGTCTTGCCGAGTTCAACAAAACATGCTCGCTGCAAGCTGCCCTAGTTCGTAGGACGCGGAAGGCGCTCGCTCTTCACCTGCTGACCCTGTTGTCTGATTACCGAGGAGAGAAATGTGTGTGTTTTGCAAGCAGATCATGTCGCGAGAGAGGTTGCTGGGCTCTCAAAATAAAAGATGGACAACAGCTTGTGCCTGATTAAAGGCCCGGTCCTTCCCGTGTGAACAATTCGGGTCACAATCTGAGATCTGGCCAGACTTGCACAAGGGATAAGATCACCCGTCCACTTAGACACATACCTTAAATCAACATGTCTGTGCAGGTTTGGATTTTTTTTAAACAAATTTTTTATTCAATTGATAACTGGTCAGCTGGTGTCAACCAGTAAAATTATATTATGAGTTATTTCTAATATGCTGACTGTTAGCAAATGATAACAGATATGTCGAGAAAAAAGATATCAAGCATGAGCCTTTTATTACCGTTTAATTCGACCAAAAGAAATTTCGAAGCGACCCCGCGAATTAGACAGAACAGCCGCAATGGGAACTGGAGCGCTCCTACCTGATTATGCCTGTCAGTCAAAGAATTCTCGTGACCTGGGTCAGCCAATCAGAGTAACACACCTTACGTGATGAATATTCACAGGTCAAATGCGTTTGACACACAACAAACCATGTTGAACATGCGTTTCGGTTGCTTCGCTTTTTCTTGTTGAACAGAGAGCGACAGATTTAGAACCGACTGACGTAAAGCGAGTGACCCAATTTCACTTGATTTTCCGAACTTTGATAATTTAGATTTCAAGTGAGCGAGTCGGCATTGCACACTCAGAGGATGGGCGGTGCCTCGCTGTTCCGTAAAGCACCCACCGACAAAACTCGCTTTTCGGTATTTTTTAGATAAAGAGAGTATTATCTGACAGCATTTGAAGTGTCATTCTTTAGAATAAATCACACTGATATTGCTGATTTAAATTATTACTTTGTCTTGTTCATTTTTAGCTTGATAAACAAAAAGGGTCCCTGCCTGAACGTTATAACATTTAGAGGGTCACCTAGAATCCGTCCTGATTGGTCAAAAAGCCACATGGGACTCTGAATTGGTAATAAAATAATCTACAGGAAGCAGTCGGACAGTTTTTGTTTTTGGTATGCGTCCTAGTGGAGGAATAATATTATCCAACGAAAGAGCCTGGCCAAATATGACATGGTGAGTCCAATTGTGTGCAGGTGAAGGATTGTGCCTTTAAACGACGTGCAACGGAATATGTGACAGGCCGGATTCGAACTGCACAGCTCCAAATGATCCCCAGCTAGCTGAACCAGATTGTACTGCATTCTAGCTGATGCGATGTTGATGGAGGAATAATTATGGCTGCTGGTGTGATTTCAGTTATGTCGACTTAGATCCCTGCTGGGCTGTGTTTAAGGCTACACTTGGACTTAAAACTGGACCGTATTTTGAGCTGAGGCACAATTGGACTGGATTATACATTTAAAATATTGGAATGTAGCGGTTCCGTGTTTACCCGGATTCTCACTGACAGGCGCTGGACCGGATTCCCACTTCACGCATTGGGACTGATTTCAACTTTGTCACACTGATTCCGACTTACATTGAGGCACTATTTCAGATTTACCTGTGACACACTGATTCAAATATACCTGTTTAAGGCACTGATTTAGATTTATCTGTGAGGCACTGATTCTTAGTTACCTGTGAGGCTCTGATTCAGCCTTACCTGTGACACACTGATTCAAATTTACCCGTGGTGCACTGAACAGGTTTCTGAATCGGACCACATACAATAACTTTGATACCACATCTGACCACGACGCACAGTGATCATTATAATGCGTTTTAGCTGAGGCGATCTGAACAAGGGCCCTGGCTGGCAAAGAAATATTTTGCCGCGACGGAGTAACAGCTCGAGACAGTTTTTACCACAGCCTTAGTGGGTCAAGATTTCAGGGCAGATTTTGAGGCTGTGATCTTCGTTGCAACCTTGTGAATTGAACACGATAATGAGTGCTTTGTGATCGTCAGCATGCAGAAGGGAGTACCTGAGAAGGCAGAACGTGAGACACACGTGTTTTTCCCCCGATGCCATGTCAACGGTGAGTGCACATTCGACACTGTAAATGTATACTGTTTTGGTTGAATGTTGGGCATTGCGCATCTTGGTTAGTAAGTAAGTTAGTTTGTCAGTAAGTCAGTCAGTCAGTCAATCAATTATTTCGTTTGTTTCTTGTTTTCTGTCTTCTTAGACACACCCCCCCCCCCCCCCCCCCCTCCTATCTCTTTCTTTCTTTCGTTCTTCAGTCTTTTGTTCTTGCACGTTTGCTTGCTCCTTCCATCTAACCATGTTTTAGTTTTTTTAATTACTTCATTAATTTAGCCATAGTCTTAACTCTCTTTCTGGCATCTCTGACTGCGTTCATACCGGCGGATCCCCCGCCACCGGACATGCCTCCCACCCTCCAACTAAAGTGATTCCTTCTGTCCCTTTGTCCTTTTTTAACGGTGTTTTTTTTTTTTTGGTTTGTTTGTTTGTTTGTTTGTATTAGGTTATCCTATGACATTGACAAGGATTGTTGACATGCACACCATTATTTTGAAAATATGTATTTTTTATTGGACATATAATATGCTCCAACAACAATTTCAGAGTGTGTTTTAGACTATTCGATGCAAGTATAAAGCTCACGTCTGATCGAACGATGAAAAGCTTGCGCTCTCCTGTCAGCTGTGACCGTTCGACAACAGCTGTGTTCAGCCATAGACTATGGTCTGGATGGTTCAGCGCAAAGAGACACTCGATCTTGCGGGTCAATAAACCAGATGCATGCTGCTGTGCAGCATCTAGCTGGTAAATATACTGGTGATGTAGATACTCAGTCAGGCTAGAACACAAGCACATTGAGACACAGAGACACAGACGTGACAGGCGCATTGACAGATAAAGTTACACACACACACACAAACATACACACACGCACGCACACACAATCATATACTCACACACATACACACACGCACGCACGCACTCGCGCACACACACACACGCACGCACGCACTTACACGCACACATACGCACACACACACACATACACGGCGTACACGCACACACACGCACACACACACACACACACACACGTACACACACACACACATACTCGTACACGTACACACACACACACACACACACACACTCACATACACACACACAGAAACACATGTCCCCTCCCCCCACACTCCCCCGACTTCTCATTGCTGTCCTCACCCCGACTGACTCTGCGTCAACCCCCTCCCCCATTCCTGCCCTCACCACACGCACTTGCCATTTGGTTAAAAACAAACGCCACCGACTGCTAAACATACCAATGGTATCTGCGTGGAACAACAGCTAGACTGCTGTTTCGTGCCAGCAAAATATACGCCGTGAGTATTACATACTCCAGATAAGCTGGGGGGCTTTCCGTGCGATGTTGATACAGAAAACAAGGCTGCCAGTACCCTGTTGATGCCTTTTGTTTTTATTGTGTTTGATGCTTTTGATTTTTTTTTTTTGGGGGGGGGGGTGGATGGGAGAGGAGAGACAGACAAAGATAAAGAATACCGGGGAGAGACATGGAGGCGGAGGGGGGGGGGCGGAATAGAACGAGAGAGAGAGAATAAGAGAGAGAAGGGAGGTGTGCAGAATCGAGCAGGATACAACAACAACAAGAAAATTGGTTGATTAAAATCAACATGGCCGAAGCAATGTTTTCATAAAAGAAGCGGTATTGTACGGGCACATGTTGAATTTGGGGTACATGTGTTGCAGAGTATTTGAAAATCCGTAGGCATAAAAACATGCAAAGAAGAGTGATAGGTCCCTGTTGTGCCGAATATAGTCAAGTGGATAAATTGATTACTTATGTTTCACGCTAGTTTTGCTGTTACAGCAGTCCCTCTCATGAACGGACACCCTTGGGCCAGTGCAAACCTGTCCGTACATTGCAGGTGGCCGGTCACGGGAGAGCCCCCCCCCCTGATCACACACACTCAGGCACACTGACGGACTGAGCGAGTCTTTGCTACTGGTGAACGAGCTCTACTTGTCCTAAAACAATAAGGTCAAACTACTACAACTTATAACTGAAAGGAAAAAAACTGTCCTGTAAAAATGACGTTAAATCAACAGTCAGAAAAAGAGAGATAAAAGAAATCCTCAAATTCCTGAGGATACAGGCACCCCATAAAAGCAGCCACGAACATACTCACAGAGGCACACATGCTTGTGCAGATACTTTGCAAAAATATGAATTGAAAACCTGCATATGTGGTAATTTCTTTTTTGTGTGTGTGTGGCTTTGTTGAATACTTCAGGCAGTGACTTTTCCCTGTCCAGTTTTCTCTTTCGTCTCTCTTACCCCTCGCTTACCCACCCCCCACCCCCTTACCCTCCACTCCGACCCTTTACCCAGCCCCGACAGCACAAATTTGTAATCTGCAAGGCAGAGTACACATTTTCTAAAAGGAAGACTACTCCTCTTCAATTATATCCAGAGATCTTCCAGCTGTCTCCACCATAAGCCAAGTGGTCGAGTCTTATACCCCCTTTCTACACAACCGTTCTATGTCCCGTTCCCGTACCGACCAAAGAACGGTGCGGGCACGGGAGGGATCGGGACAGAACCGCAATTAACGTAACTGATCGTTAACGGAACTGCTTTGAACGGTAGGGTCGGTAGGGACGGTTGAGTTTGGGCTGCATGTTCAAATTTTTAGAATGAACGGTAATGGAACCTCAACCCATCGGTAACGGAACGCTTGGATCGTTAAAGGAACTTAAAACAACGGTAACGCAACGGTAGCGCTCTCACACACTGAGTTCTCATACCCGCATTCCACACATCCGTTCTAGGTCCCGTTCCCTTACCGACCAAGGACGGCTGCCACTATGGTCAGACGCTGCTGAAAGATGTCAAAAAACGGCAGTTTGCGCAGCGTTCCCTTAGCTTGTTGTGGCAGCATTCTTTGGTTGGTACGGGAACGGGACAAAGAACGGTTGTGTGGAATGGGGGTATAACTTTTGACACCGACAAACTGAAGAATGAACAGATCTATGAGGTAACCGTCTCAATGCGGGTCCAGGCTCAGGAAACAAAGAGTATATATGGGCGATTGTAGCTTCCCCTCTTCGTGTCCGATAGACAAGGACAATAAATAGTAGAGCATAGTGCAATTTCATGTTGGCATCTTCTCCACTGAAAGCTTTAACCCTAAGACTGAAGACCAAAATGCTTTACCCCACTTCTGACCCGAATCACCCCCTCCGGCTAGGTACACGTGTACTCAAGTTAAGCTCTGCTTTGACCTGTATGCCAGGAGTCGGATGAGAGAGAGCGAGAGCGAGAGAGAGAGAGAGAGAGAGAGAGAAACTGTAACTGATCTCGTGAGAACGGTAACAAAACGAGACATGTCACCTCTCCGAATGCATTCCAATGGATGACCGCTCCTGCGGCCATCAAAAAGGCGAAGGCTTGTCGTAGCGATTGCAGAATGAATGGGTTTCGAGATACACCTTTAGATTTTCTAAATAACTCGAGTTTTGGACTTTGCTTTGTTTTTCTTTTATTAAGGGTGAAAAACGTGTAGGGTCAGGAGGGAAATATAGGGTCAGTCGAAAAACCGGAAATCATAAAACATAAAATGTCCGCCTTACGTAACTCGCTGAGCACGGTGTGCTAAGTACCTGTGTTGACCTCTTAATATCACAGGTGCACATCCTTTCAGGCAGGTAAACAGATCTGTGGTTATGGCGAGCACACTTCCTCGCTATATTTTATTGGGCCCGGCAGGAACCGACGCTTTGGTGTACTTACACGTCGTTATTAGGAACATCAGGCCATCGGATGGGAGAATTAGCGCTACTTCCTCCCGAAAAAAACAAAGAAAGTGGCATGTTAATGATGATAGTTTCCGGCGTGTAAATAATGGGTTTTGCGTTCGTGTGGTGTGGTATTTGTGGGTGTGTGTGTGTATGTGTGTGTATGGGTGTTTGTGTGTGTGTGTGTGTATGACCGTGCCCTCAGGTTGTGGTCGTGCAGTGTTTTCTTGTTTTCGTGAAGCTGCTGGTATATGCTAACTTATTTTACAAACAATTCGACCCCAACATGAAGGCTTCACTGAAGTGAAGCGAACAATTTTATAGACAAAAACAACTGAGAACACACGTTGATTGGCAAGCGCGAGAGAGTGAGATAGATAGAGGCACACACACACGCACACACACACACACACACACACACACACACACACACACACACACACACACACATAATTCAAAGCTAACTATACCATGACTAAGAAATGCGCAAAAGGGGTTTGTAAATCAATGCCTGACTGACGTCTGTGATGGTATGTTGTGCAATGGCGATAATCATGCCTGCAATCCGATGTCCATCTGTTATTTATCTTGAAATCTATTGGCATACCAACAGTGGGTGTGATCTGTACTCCTTACGAAAGATAAGCATATGTTGAGGCCCTCCTGGGATTGGCAGGCATTTGTTACACACTTACCGATGTCCTATTAAAGTGAGTTTTATTAAAGAACACGATTAAATTGCAATACACAAAAGACCCAGCGAGGTAGGATTTGGTCTTTTAAAAAAAATATTGCAAACCTGAAGTTTTTTTGTCTCGAAGCCCCGCGTCCAGAATGAACACTCAAAAATCTCCTCAACGTTTCCTGCAATTAATATCAAACAGCAGCTGTATTCCCAAGTCTGAAATGAACACGAGCGAAGACCCCTTTACGCTAGAAATACATGGAACAAAACTGCTTTGCGCCATCGTAATTGAATATAATAATATCAAAGGCTCTTTAATTTACACACGGGGCTTTCTGCAATGGTATCAAAAGGCTGCTGGCACTTGATCTGAATAAACACTTAAAAAGTGCTTTACGCTCTCTGGAATGAACACTTAAAAAGTGCTTTACGCTCTCTGGAATGAACACTTAAAAAGTGCTTTACGCTCTCTGGAATGAACACTTAAAAAGTGCTTTACGCTCTCTGGAATGAACACCAAATGCAGTTGTATGCCCGAGCATGAACCATACAAAGACTGCTTTACATAATATTGTCAATAACAACGTTCCAACAACTTACCTTTCTTGTTTTTTTATTCTGAATTTTGGAACGTTGGCAGTCTCTTTGTTTTTGGACTGCTTTACGCGTAAAAAGAACAGCAATACGACAGTATCCAGTCTTGACGAATCAATATATCAACAGTTTGTTTTACGATCTTTGAATTTGCAACACACACGCTGATGACACTTTTTGTATTTAACACTTAGAAGGTTGCCATGTTAACGCCAAGTTTCTACAAATGAACACCGAAAAGCAGCCGTGTGTCTTAAAAAAATAAACACAAGAACTCGTAAACTCATATTTCGTCTTCCCAAATGAATATTGGAAAGGCTGTTTTACACTTTTTGGAATGCAAGCTCAAAAGCTTGCTTGTTTTCAAGAATGAACACAAAAAAGGTAGCTGGGAAATGAAGAATAGCAGGACTGCTTTGCGCATTCGAATTCCACAGAACGCAGGCGATACTGAACCACCAAAGAAAGAAGCAAAAGATCTTCCGCGTTCACATTCCCTTTATTTCTGCGGGTGTGGGGGAATGCTGGGATGATTGGAGGAACAGCATGGTTAGCGGGCTTACCTGTCGCGTCGACATACTTGCCTGTTGGATACCTGTGTTTCTGATGCTCGCTGTCCCTGACCTTAGGTTACCCTCCGTGCCATAGTCTGTGGATCAATTGTCACGTGCACGGCGTGCTTCCGTTGTTTCTGCTCGTCTGGTTTGCTATCTCTCATTCTTTTCATTATGGGGGCCAGGAGGCCCCCATTCTATACGGATAGTTTCGAGGTTGACTATGGGCAGCGCCATCTTGTTGTGAAATACGTCATCAGTTTGTGTGCACAGGAAGTTCTGACATCCGTCACCCTATGGGAGGGCTGAAGGCAACATTGTTCATCAGTAGAAAGTTGTGAAATCCGTCACCCTATGGGAAGGGTGAAGGCAAATTTGGTCATCACTGAGTTTGTGTAACACAGGAAGTTATGACATACGTCACCCTATGGGAGGTGTGACGGCAAAATTGTTCAACAAAAACATCATTGGTCGAACTGTGCAGGGTCAACCGCAACAAACTCAATCCATTCATACTTTGCTGTATTTGAGTGACTTATATATACCGACCTTTTTATTTCTTATTTTCAGCACTGGTGTAGAAAAAATCATGAACTAAAATGTTACATTTGTTTTACAAATGTGACCATGGTCTTTTAAACATACAGTGACATTAAACATTGTTATGTCAAAAAAAAAAGAAAAAAGAAAAAAAGCTTTTGTGCACAAATCAGAAAATACATTGTACATTTTACCTACAGGCCAAACCGTGAGTGTCTGTGGCAAAGCCCGACCCAGGAAATTGCACTGATTTTATTTTTAGATCAGTGAGAAATTGTCAAGAACAGGCGCTTGCATTTGGATGTGTCCAATGATAGTAGGTTTGGTTGTGATCAATCAGAATAATGTAGGAATACAAATGTATGACAGTTTGGTATGATGACATGCAATTCACATATGCTGAACTGTAATATTATACATGATATAATATTATTATGGCTGTTGCCATGACCATGAACCCCAAGAAAGGTTTAATGTTATGTAAATCAAAATACCAAAATCAAGCACCTATTAATCTCGTCTACGGCGCGGGAAGATTGAGGCCTTCGTAAACGTTCAACGTTGGCCAATAATGATTTTAACAATGTTGTGTCGTTTTGTATTATGTTTTATTTTGTTGATCAATTGATAAATATGTCTTTCCAACATATCACAAATCAAACAGAAATAAAGTCTTAGACAACTACAATAATTATTGTTGCCGTCAAAACCATGCAAGGCCTCAACCCATCTTGAACACAGTTGTACTGGCCGTGTGTTCAAGATGGGCCTCAACCCGGTTCTCACGAGATCAGTTACATTTTTTTCTCTCTCTCTCTCTCTGTCTGTATGTATGTCTTTGTCTGTGTCTCCCTCTGAGTCTCTCCGCTTCTGTCTTTCTGTGTCTGTCTCTGTCTATCTGTGTGTGTGTGTGTGTCTCTCTCTCTCTCTCTCTCTCTCTCTCTCTCTCTCTCTCTCTCGCTCGCTCTCGCTTTCTCTCTCTCTCATCTGACTCTTGGCACACAGGTCAAAGCAGAGGTTAACTTGAGTGCACGTGTACCTTGCAAGAGGGGGTGAGGGCGGTGAACATGTGTCTCAAAGCAGAGGAAAGCAGTGCACGTGTACCTAGCAGGAGGGGGGGGATTTCTTGAATTAGCTGAGGGCGGTGAACATATGTCGTTGTTTGCCGTTGTCATGAGAACAGTTACTTTTGTTTTGTTTCGTTTTTTCCTCCAAATTTTTGCATTTTCACAACAGGCTTTTCTGTTTCATCTCCCATACATGGTGTCAATTGGAGAGAAAAACAAGTCGCGTATAAGGCGAAATTACAACATTTAGTCAAGCTGTCGAACTAACAGAATGAAACTGAACTCACTGCATTTTTACAGCAAGAGCGTATACTCGTAGCATCGTCAGTCCACCGCTCGATGCACAGGCAGTGAAATTGACAAGAAGAGCGGGGTAGTAGTTGCGCTGAGAAGGATAGCACGCTTTTCTTTATCTCTATTCTTTTTAACTTTCTGAGCGTGTTTTTAATCCAAACATATCACATCTATATGTTTTTGGAATCAGGAACCCACAAGGAATAAGATGAAATTGTTTTTAAATCGATTTCGGAAATTTTATTTTAATAATAATTTTTAGATTTTTTTAATTTTCAGAGCTTGTTTTTAATCCGAATATAACATATTTATATGTTTTTGGAATCAGAAAAGGATGAAGAATAAGATAAACGTAAATTTGGATCGTTTTAAAAACATTTTTTTTTTTTTACAATTTTCAGATTTTTAATGACCAAAGTCATTAATTAATTTTTAAGCCACCAAGCTGAAATGCAATACCGAAGTTCGGCCTTCGTCGAAGATTGCTGGGCCAAAATTTCAATCAATTTGATTGAAAAATGAGGGTGTGACAGTGCCGCCTCAACTTTTATAAAAAGCCGGATATGACGTCATCAAAGGTATTTATCGAAAAAAAGAAAACAACATCCGGGGATATCATTCCCAGGAACTCTCATGTCAAATTTCATAAAGATCGGTCCAGTAGTTTGGTCTGAATCGCTCTACACACACACACAGACAGACAGACACACACACACACACACACACACACACACACACACACACACACACACACACACACACACACACACACACACACACACACACACACACACCACGACCCTCGTCTCGATTCCCCCCTCTACGTTAAAACATTTAGTCAAAACTTGACTAAATGTAAAAACCGGAACAAAACAGAAGTAACTTATCTCGTGAGAACGGTAGTGCACTAGGTTTGGGAAAAAAACACGACAGTACCTTATCTCTTTCAACCCGTATGGGGCCCTTTAACATGTGACAGACTGACAAATGCACCGAACCCATTTGGTTCTTCGAGAGAATTTTTCCGTGAAAACCTTTTCAGTGCCTCACGGTCAGCTCAGGGTCAGTGTCATAAGAGCCGGCCATACCGGAAGGGATATAAGACCGTTTTCAGCGGATTTTCACACCTGACTTTCTTGCAGTTGCTTTGTCTGCAATGCCTTAGAACTCTACAAATAGTTAAGTTTTTCGCGTTTGTGTTGTAATTTGCAAGCAAACATCGTACATTGTAAAGTTAATCGACTTTGCTACAATTTGTAAAAACTAGGGCATTACCTGATACCAAAAAATAAAATATATAAATCCCATGCTGTTTTCAAATACAGCGTTTTGCTATTCACTTCAATATCAATCAATCAATATGAGGCTTATATCGCGCGTATTCCGTGGGTACATTTCTAAGCGCAGGGATTTATTTTTTTATTTTTATTTTTTATTTTATGCAATTTATATCGCACACATATTCAAGGCGCAGGGATTTATTTATGCCGTGTGAGATGGAATTTTTTTACACAATACATCACGCATTCACATCGGCCAGCAGATCGCAGCCATTTGGGCGCGTATCCTACTTTTCAATAACAATCAAGAAATAACGAAGTCTTTTAACCACAATTTCCCAGATATTTACACTTTTCATTTTGTTTCAATTCACACCACAAAACATACACTTCGCCTTTTGCTATTCAGTCTCAAGTCTAAATAATAATAGTATAAATCATAACTAATTTTCTTCACACCATCATAGACATAATGTTGCCTCACATGTTCTTTGTACGATCGTTGGTTTTCACAATAAATATTACATTACTGTACTTGTCTTCCTTTTCTTTAACAATGTCTTTCCAAAAACAAAACTCAAAGACCACACAAGCTATTGCAACCTACTCCTATCTCTCGTCTCTCTTCCTGGGTACAATGGTACCTAAGACTTACATTCAAATGCTTACATTTCCATGCTACCCACATTGTCAAAATACCAATAATTATTCAAAACAAATGTTAAAGGCACAGTGCAGCTCACAGCCTTCGTTTTGCGTTTTTGTTGCAGCTGAGTGCATTTACAGTTCAAAAATCCTCCTATGGTAGTAAAACACACCCAAAACTACCCAACGACGACATCTGTGAAGCTCGACAGTTTCTTGTTCACGCGAGTGCATAAATTAACCTAGTTATTACGTGGTGTTTGGTCGGAGTTCGATTCAACTGAGTGATTCCGGCCTCCATTTTGTTTTACACAAACTCATGATGACGTCTGACATAGTTTGCTAGTGACGTGTCTTTTTGTGCATGATGTGGTGATCTACCTGATCTAAATTTAGATCCAAAAATAGGTCAAGACCAGCCGGGTCCGAGTACGAAATTAATTCGTAAAAAAATCGCAGTTCTTGACTCTTTGGGTGCAAGTCAATGAAACTTGGTAGTTCTTCTAACGGATAGCTGCCTGAGGTATGACTAAAAGCCCCAGGGGCTCCGTGCACCTGGATTTGACAAGTTCAGTACCTACTACCTAACTTCATTTCAGACCCACACCCATTATTATACACACATTTCACATTTAAACCATTAGTCGGCCCCCTGTCGATATTTATCGACTAAGTTCCTTGTTTTTGTTGGCGTGTATGTGTGCGTGTTGGAGGGCTTGTGTGTCTGTGTCTGTGTCTGTGTGTCTGTGTCAGTGTCTGTCTCTCTCAAGGACTCGTGGTCAGCTTCCGAAGGTAGAGATAGTTAAATCGCTTTAGGCAAATGGGACTTTAAAGCATGACACTGGTGCCTTATTAAAGCTGTGGTCTATTTATGACTTTCCGGGCCTACGAGGTTGAAAAATAGGGATACAATCATGTACAGAATTCTGTACAGCAAACGCTACCCGAAACCCCACCTATACGGCGTGTATGACCTTGAGAGCTTCAGTCAACGCTTGAATTTTGCAGGGATAACATCCGGTTTGCTCTCTCAAGACTGATCATACTTTATCTTCAAGAGAGATCAAGGGGAAAAAATAAAAGCCCCGGCGAAGATCCGAACTCTCGACCTCGAGACTTCGTGTCTCATGTCCTAACCACTAGGCTACTGCGCCAATTGAGAAAAAGAAGGAAAAACATTCATATAAATTCATGTTATGTTATTCTTGAAGCAGCATGATTTATATCTCTATCCGCCCATTGTTCAGAAGTGAATACATGTATAACTATTTCTTATATGTCTGTTTTCAACTGCACAGAGCTTTGGAGAGATTCAATTACTGTTCTTGTCATTTTTCTTGCATGTTGTAAATAGAGATATCGCAGCTATTTGCATGGCGCGAATGTCGTGTAGCATGATGGTGTAAACATGTACTGCGATTCCGTGAAACATGTTTGCAAATAAAGGCAAATTTTAATGGCAATGTTAACGTTTTTGCAACGCATGAATTCAAGTGTAGAATGATATAAAAAAAAAATTATCTTTGACATCACTGGTGAAGTGGCCTAACGGTTAAGACATCGGCCCCGACATTTCGAGGTCCCGAGGCTTTCCAGTTCGAATCCCTGCCAAGTCGTTTATTTTTTTCTGCTTGATCCTTCTTGATAAATTAACATGCTCAGCTCTGAGAGAGCAAACCGGATGTTACCACTGCAAAATTCAAGCGTTGACTGAAACTCTCAAGGTCATACACGCCGTATAGGTGGGGTTTCGGGTAGCGTTTGCTGTACAGAATTCTGTACATGATTTTATCCCTATTTTTCAACCTCGTAGCCCCGGAAAGTCATAAATAGACCACAGCTTTAACATCAGACGCAACACAATAATTATACGTCTTACAATATCGATCAACACTTAATACCCTGGTTGACTTTAAACTATTTAACAAATAAATATGAAGACACTACGGCAGCAAGCTTTCCTTATCTCCCAAAATAATACGCAGTGCCTTTTTTGTTCCTACTGCTCGGGCATTAACCGAGTTATGTCATGATAAAACAGATGTTCTGCCTCAGGGGCACTGACTGTATGCATGGTAGTTATAGCCTGTTCAATCTCCGATCGCTTCCTCCACTCAATGCGCTATACATCGAATAACACAGATTTGGCAGACTTTGGAACAGCACACTTCACTTTGCGACCTTTCTTCACCAAAGTTGAGGTTCTTGCTGCCGCTAATGTTGTTGAAAAGTACGATGTTGAAAAGTACGATGTGTCTGATTTTGAACTTGGAGGCCTAGGAGGAGTGAGTGTGCGTGGTGAAGTGGTTGGTGGTGAAGGGGGAGGTGGGGCGGGGATGTGGATTCGTTGGGAGAGAGGGGGGGATATATACTGTGTGTGTGTGTGTGTGTGTGTGTGCGTGCGTGCGAGTGTGTGTGTGTGTGTGGTTGTGTGTGTGTGTGAGAGAGAGAGAGAGGGAGGGAAGGAGGGAGGGAAGGAAGGAGGGAGGGAGGGAGAGGTTAGATTCGAGGGAGTCGCAGGTCAGGCACTGAGGCAATGAGTGTGTGTGTGTGTGTGTGTGTGCGTGCGTGCGTTTGCGTGTGTGTGTGTGAGAGGGAGGGAGGGAAGGAAGGAGGGATGGAGGGAGAGGTTAGAATCGAGTCGCAGGTCAGGCAGGCAATGAGTGATAAAAAGACATAATGTAGATTAAGCATGACTGAGAACGATCTTATTTCCAAGCCTTCCTTTCTGTCATAAGCCTTCTATTTGTCTTGAGAAAAAAGAATGAAAAAAAAAGAGAAACAAACAATAGCATAAAGATAGGGGAAAAGACAAAAAGAAAGACAAACGCAAACGGATGTTTCATTCAGCATCTCAACGGACGATAACGGATCTTCTCGGCACTAAAACGGAATCTCAGGCATTGAAACATTTACTGTTGCAGTCATAATGAATAATGATACAGTATCAAAACTTTGTAAATTGTATTAATTTCTTCAATGTTTGATTTTGAATTGTGTACAGAATTTCTTTTATTTTTTTAGGCGCTTAGAAGTGTATCAGAACTGTATCAGGATTTGCGCCATTTAAATATCCTCATTATCATTATAATTATTATTATTCACATGCATCTCTGTTCTCAGTTCTTTTTAAGTGTCTCCTAGACTCCAAACTCAATCTGCCTCACCCACCTTTCTCAAAGATTTGTTCTTTTGTTTGTGAAACAACACTGAAAGCCTGTCAAACCCCAAAAGTTTAGTATATACACATGAGTCCATACAAACAAACCATATATCTGAAACCAGTCTAATACTCCACACACTGAATTTATTTTCGTTTGCTCTTCCCTTCTATGTTGTTTTTTGGGGGTGGGGGTAGGGTCATTGGCTAGAAGACCACTCAGTCCTCTTTCTAAAGAATAAACCCGTTACTCAACAGGTGGTGCCTGCTGTAAGGGGACAATAAAAACATCGTTTTGAAAAAAGATGACGAGGAGGAGAAATGGTTAGTCCGTATCGTGATGCTGTTTTGGCGATCAGAGCGACAAAGCAGCCCAGCAAAATATTTGTGTTCACGCCACCGGTGCCAAGACCGATAAAGACGGGTGAAAAAGTCATGCCTTCAAGCCCTTCTGATCTTGTCTGTATCTCCCCCTCCCCACACACCTACCATTATTTCTATCTAAAAAAAAAATAATTAAAAAGTGAGTATGGTGATTGAGGAAAAGGGGAGGTTGTTGTTTTTTCACACAAGAAGAGTAAGTTATGCCTTCTTACCCCTCCCTACCCCGTTTGACCCCATCTTCCACCCCATCCCTTACTCCCACCAAAGATAGGCTGCTAGAAAAGCAGTGAAACATTTTTGCTCCCACCCCAACCCTATACCATCTTTTTCATCCCACAAAAAAACCCAGTGAGTATGGTGATTAGAAAAAAAGCGTGTACAAGGCGAGGGGATGCTGAGTGTTATCGGTTCTGGCAGCAGTCCCATCTAATCTGGTGGAAGCAACTAGCTGTCGACACAGTTGTGAAGTGTATTTGAGTCTACACGGTTCAGAGGGTTCGGCTGGTTTGGGCTGGGGGGACCTTCAGTGGTTGACTGAGATTGGTTATTTCTTACTTCCAAATGTATTGCTTATGATCAAAGCAAACCCTGATTTTCGCCGGATCGGCTGCATCGCAAGTCGGTTGTTTGCGACAATGCTATAACGGCCGATTCTGCGACAGGTGAGTTTGCGGCAAGATGCCATGTCTGTATGAAATCCCTGTAGTCAGTCCAGGCAGTTGTGCGATACAGTCTTTTTTTTCTTTTTGTATATACTCACAAAACAATATACAATTATTTGACAATCATGTCGGTAGCAATAACCACGACACAGTCTTGAAGTATTAAATCGGTTTCTTGCTCGTGTTTGCAACAAGAACATAATACTGTGCAACAAAACGATTTTGTTCTAATTGTGTGCCCGTGCTTGCAATCTCCCGGACACTCACAATGTTTCAAGAACTGACGATCGAGGGACATTGAAGTCTATTGCTTGAAGCTTGAAGACTACCACTAAAGAAACTTCCGTGTTTGACTATGAGAATAAGGGTTACGACGGTGATTGTGATGACGACAACGACGATGGCATTGGCTTTTTTCTCTCTCGTATAAATAGCCGTTTTTTAAGCGAATGGAAGGCTCAGTAATTTATAAAATATATGATAAATGTGTCGTAAGGCCGCTTTTCAGGGCATTACTCACGTCATGATATACTAACTTTAAAATGAGTACAAAGGGTGTTACCAACAACAGAAATCTTAGTTCTTGTCTTTACGTTCCTATTCCTTCTTATTCCTTCAACGAATCTTCGAGAAAAAAAACTTTACACCAACACTTCAATGATCGACAATGTACAGGGTTAGTGAGAACACCTTGATCGAAGAAGGCCTTCGGCTCAACCATTCTGGTACCCTCGGTACATTACAAGGACAAAGCCCTCTACGGGAAAAATCCCGTCATTTTCTCTCCTGCTTCTCCTCCTACGATCCAAGCCTTGTTGTAATCCCTCGTCGTGTTTTCTGTCTGGCTCAAAGTGATGATGGCTGCACCTCACAGGCTCGCGAATTTGTTTATTAATCGTGAATGTTGACAGATTATTTTTTTACATTGCCATACCGGAAGCATAATTGTACGTCGATAATCCTCTTTTTTTTATTTCTTTTTTTACATCGCTTCACGGGATCAAATGTTAGCTCTCAGTGTTTTTTTGTGTGTGTGGGTGTTTTTTGTGGGTTTTTTTGGCGTGCATGATATCCTTAAACCTTTTTTATTTATTAAATCTTTGTGTCTTTGACACGTTTTGCTGAATCTGACATATTTCTAAAAGAAACTTTAAAAAAAAGTTCGCAGTTTACATACTGACAAAGATATAACATATTTGTGTAACTAGCACCCCTATAGTACTCTTTGTAGCCAAACACTCAAAGGTCAGTTGATGACAAATAAATAATCTTCTTCTTCGTGTCGTTAGGAGGCTAGACGAACAGTCTACCCCGGGTTGACGAATAGGTCCATAAAAAAATAATTTTAGGTTGACCAGATTCGCGTACCTATGATTCCATCTATACTGTGAGGACACACCAGCTGAGACTTTCGATTCCCAAGGCTCCTTCACTCAGTGCCGGTCCCTGAAGATTCCTGAAAATGTCTCTGCCCCTCCTTCCTGCTATCTCTAATTCAAGTCGATGTTTTTACTGCAGGCGTCCATTTGGACCGATCAATGTTTCTGTCTGTGTTTGGGGCAAACCCGAAAGGTGCTTGGATTTTGTGTTCGATGGTGTGATCGGTCGAAATTGGAGATACAGGATGATGTGTGTTTTCGATGTTGATTTGGGAGCATTGAATGAAATTTTCTGCTTGCATGAGTAGTATGATCTGCTTCTGTCTTGGTAGCCGATTTCTTCACCATCATAGTCGTCGTCGTCGTTGTTATCATCGCCGTTATTGGTCCTCATTATCGTGTCGTCGTCATCAATATCGTCGTCGCATTCATCATCACCATCATCGACATAATCGTCATCATCATCATCATCATGCGTCTTCTTCTTCTTCTTCTTCTAAATACCGGCACGGTGGCCTAGTGGTAAGGCGTCCGCCCTGTGATCGGAAGGTCGTGGGTTCGAACCCCGGCCGGGTCATACCTAAGACTTTAAAATTGGCAATCTAGTGGCTGCTCCGCCTGGCGTCTGGCATTATGGGTTTAGTGCTAGGACTGGTTGGTCCGGTGTCAGAATAATGTGACTGGGTGAGACACATGAAGCCTGTGCTGCGACTTCTGTCTTGTGTGTTGCGCACGTTATATGTCAAAGCAGCACCGCCCTGATATGGCCCTTCGTGGTCGACTGGGCGTTAAGCAAACAAACAAAATTCTTCTAAATCTATTAGTTTTCATTTTCAAGGAGTCAATATACCCTGCACGATTTTAACTATTTATCCTTCTCACAAGATCACATAATAACAGATAACCATTCCAACCGCACATTCCAAATAGCCTTGACTTTTGTTTTGCCACCAAACACAGAGATAGCCCTGGGGATGCCTCTCATATTTGTGTTCCCCAGCAGCCATTTCTTAGTATAGTAATAGCATTGCGATGATTAGAATGCTGTAGTGAGTCTGTAGGAATCTTCTGTCAAGGAAGAAGTCATGAAACTGATGTTATGTTTTGGACTTTACACAACTGTGTGGCAAAGAGTTGATGGGGTCATGTAAAGGCGGGGGGGGGTGTAATTTAGCGAGCATACTCAGGGGAGGCAGACACATAATCCTGAGCCCCCTCCCCCCTCACACACACACACAGTGGTAAACTAACACCACACACATACACATACACACACACAAACACACACACACACACACATTTCGGTAGCCACTATTGACACAAATTCACATGTTTCAAAAGGCGTTACTGAAAGGCATACCATTCACAGTCATTAATGTTGACACATTGGAACCAGGACAATGATGAATAACTTGGAAAGAAAGTGACATCCCCGCCCCCTATAATTTTCACGCGCAGCGACTACAATTAAAACTGTAGTCTTTATCTAGGCCGGACGCTGCAATGTGTTGACTATTGACATGGCGTCCACTACAATCATGTTTCGTCGGGCACCATACCGTACGTACTTACACTTACCTAAAATACCCCCACCCTACCCCAGAATCAGGAAGTTAGAGATGAATGGGGATGTCTACGGATACAATGATGCTGTGAAGCTTGATATTAATTGGGCGGAGTCTATTTCACGAAGCTCTCTGCACGAAGCTTTGCATAGCATGTAAGTTGCAGTAAAACAAACTTCGGCCTCAGTTGAGTAAGACTTTGCTATGCTGCGTGACTAGTGCAGTATCCATGGATGTTGAAATAAACTACTATACTGACTACCAAAATCTGGATACATTTCTTATTTATAAAAGACATTTTGATCTTGTGTTGAAGCGTTCCACTCGCGAGTCTGTTCAAGTAAAGTTACACACCCACAGAAGTTCCTTGTTGACAATTTGTTAAAACGAACTCTTGTGAAGCGTGTTTTAGATTTTGTTTTAACATAATTAAAACCGTGAGGAAAAAGTCATGTAAACTTATTATTTTTCTACCACTGCGTGGTAAAAACTCTTTGTTTAGTTTTTAGAAAGCACGAACAATCCCCTTTGCAGACACATGCGTGAAATCTAAAAAGAAAGCACCGCACAGGAATGAAAAAAAAGTATAGGTCTGGAAGTGAGCGCACGTCTTATTCCTTTGGGTGCTTCTTTCTCTACATACCGTCGAACCACTTAAGACCACTTCCCAATAACAACCAACTGCCCATTACGTCCACCCCAAAAGATCCCAAGCGAGACGTGTTTTTTCCTCAATATTATTCACCTTCCTTTAAGCGACCACCTGCCCATGACGACCACACTGGTTCTGTCCCTTGGTTGGTCGTTATAGACAGGTTCGACTGTAGCTGGAGTCTGTTTTAGCCTGTCGTGAACTACAGCCCTGAAGGTCTAAGACCCTCTATACAGTGCATGCCTCCAGATTCTCATTTGTATGTGCTTTGCTTGATCGATACATTTCATTTTGATGCCGTGAGGGGAGGCCATGGTACGGGCGTTTCTGAAAGGTTTTCAGTGGAAAACGAGAGAAAATCACTGCGAGGTTACTTGAGTGTTGGGTTTCCAGACATAGTCTGATACAAATCTATCCTTGAGATACTCAGGCCAGAGTGTACGTGAGAGAGGAGGGGGAAGATGTGAGTGTTTCTGATTGTTAGGGGGAAAGGGGATCCTCAGTGTGTGTGTGTGTGTGTGTCTGTCTGTCTGTCTGTCTGTTGGAGTCTAGGACCGTCGTATGAGTGTAGGGGGAGGGGGCTGCTTGCGTGCGTGCGTGCATGTTTGTGGGCGTCCATATTTGTGGGTGAACATGTTCTCCTGTGTGTGTGTAAAAAAAACACCGTTTAATTTTTGCCCCTCAGGAAATATTCCCGGGCAGATTTAATGAAGTTGCTTTGGTAAATCGCTTAGAGTGGTTGAAACCTTTGGAAGAAGATGAGAACAGCTAAAGGGGGTGGGGGCGGAGGGTGATGTAGAGAAAGGGAAAACAATAGGGATAACTAGGGAAGCAGGGCGGGGGAGGGGGAGTAGCTGATTCTTTGACGTTCCTTTGATGGTTCGAGGCCACGAGAAAACTTTACCCGACTTTGGCGTCGTGATGACGCTTCTTCTAGTTCGTCCAAGATAAATGGGTATTTTTTAGTGACATAGCATCAAATTTCAAATCATGTGCACAATTTCAGAAGGTATCGCTCGAGTTTCTTTTATTTAGCAAAACAAAAAACATATACAAGGGAAGTGCGGGTGGGGGGGGGTGAGGTGGGATTCATGTGCACATCCAGGAAAAATTAATACACATACCGTTAAACACAAAACTAAAGTCAGCACTTAGTAAATTTATGCCGCAACGTTTTCACACACACACACACACACACACACACACACACACACACACACACACACACACACACACACACACACATTCAGTTTAAAGTGTCATGCTTCCTACAGGAAATGGTTAAACACACTGAATGCCTGGTGCTTTTGTCAAAGAACATCAGTCTGATTCTTTTTCAAGGATGGGCGGACTCGATTTGCATTGTGGCACAGTATGCCAAGGTGCAATAGGGTGCTTGGCTAAGATGATACACAAAGTACGTACCACAGTTCAAGACTGTAACTGGTTTCTCCCAATGACAACATTCATTTTTCCACGAAGCGCACGAGCGTACGTGCAGCTCCTGTCCCACAGCGGGCAGGTCAGCACCCTGCAGGTCCAGCCACAATGGAGCGGAAGTTCCACAGTGCTCTTCCTGTGAAAGTGTGGTTAAAGGCACCTTCAGTATCGCGTAAATCATCTGTTTATGATAACAGACAACCCCAGGCTGTTACACACATTACAAATATAATACCGCTAGGGCACATACTGGCTGTCATTAGATTTCGCCCTAGGTGTATAAACAATTATTCGTGAATGAGCGTGACCCTAACTTTGTTTCTTGGTCAGACATGTGGATGGACTTCAAAATAAAACCACATTTCTTTTGAGGTTTAGTAATTTGCTGCAGTTTTGTCGAATTAGCTGCAGGACCCCTGGATAACACCCAAAACAACAGAAATGGTCGCTTCGTATTGACATTTAGCGTGACAACTTAAAATTTAAAGAATGTGCGTGACTAAGAATTGCGGTTTGCCGTTGTTGTGTTCTGCAGTTCATCGTTCATTTCGATCTTAATGCAACAGTCAGAAACTTCCTTCGGACACATTAGCTGAAGGTTCCTAATTATACAACTACGCTCATCAGTTCCTATCAAATGTTAAGTGTTGTCATACTTGATCAGGCTTACTGCTTCTTCTACTACTACTACAACTCTACTACTACTACTACTACAACTACTACTACTACTGTGTGCGACTTCTCCCTTATCTACTGATGTTACGGATGCTATTGCTGCTGCTGCATTGCAAATAATGATCTTACCGGAATGCATCTCGTAGGCATCGTGGCACTGGTTCCATTGATGAGGAATCTGTACCATCCCACGGGAAGACTTTTATCACACATATTGGCATCTTTTTGGTGATTCACATCTCGCCAGTTGTCGTTAAGTACCGTGTGATTTTCCGCAGCACAAGGACCTGAAAATTGTTTGTTCAAGTTGTTTCCAACAGAGTCCACTATAATCACATTATCAAAATAATTAATTGGAGCAAAAAAACAGCTCATAGTGTCTCGGGTGAAAATGAACATTTCAAGCGAACAAAAACAAATTACTTTCTGTCAAGCTCTGTTCTCCTGTTTGTTCCAAGTCTTATTATAATTGTTTTCTTTTCTTCACTTTGATCACTCTTTCTGTGGTACAATTTCAAACTGCTATCTTTTTCTGATTACACCCTTGGTATTTGCATTCCTTGCATGCTCATGTTCAGGATGGAAAGCAATTACTGCAACCGAATTTTAATTTTGTTAACACCTTTTGTTTTATATAGCAACTGACTAGCTTGCAGGAAAACATTGATATGCGTAAACCTTCAAATCTAGCCATGCAGTGGTACCTGTCACTATGCGGCAAGGACGTGTGGTGTTCTGTAAACCGAGCACCTGTTCCTCTAGCTCGTGGATGTAGTTTGTCATGTTGGACTCTTTTTCTTCTTGACGTACGTTTTTCTCTTTAAGCTGTTGCACTTTCTCCTGTAGCGCTTCCTGGCACATACAGAACATGAACAAGTTTCAGAAGCCGCGAAAATTATTTCTGGCACACACGCGCGCAGACGCACGCATGCACACTAACGCACGCACGCACACACGCGCGCATACACACAAACAAGCAAACGCAACCACTTACCCCTCCACACACACACACACACAGACATAGACACACACTAACATACAAACACACACACCCGCGCGCGCGCACACAGACACACAGACACACTCACACCATCGCGCCTAGGCATGGGTGGAAACGGTTAAACACATCACGTTGTAAATCCCCCTTGCCCCTTCCCCACACCCCACGCCCTCCCTGTATGCCGTACGTATCAATCGGGCGACATTTTTCTCCTTTTTGCAAAGATTGGAGCCGTACAATTGCGTCCTTTACACTATCGACACTAAACTCGAAAATTAGCAATAAACATGTCACCTCAATGTTTGGCCTTGACACCTTCAACCATGTTGTGCATCAACACAGATTTGTCCCATTTGTAGGTAATATGAAAACATTCCCCCGCTTGGACACTTACCAAAAATCAAAAGCCTGGTTGATGTCTGTGCAAATAGGCATTGTTACGATTAAGTCATGCTGTTGCTTCACGAATACCTTTGAAATCAATCCACACACAAAGGCCGCTCTGTGCTCAAACTAACGATTGTTGGAACGTGTTTAAAGGCAGAGTAAGCCTCCCGTAAACCATCACAGATACGGTCAGGCTTTTACACACAGTACAAACACCATTTTATTTAAACACTCACCAATTGAGAACATCCTAGGTGCCCTCCGTAAAGAGCGAACAATTTTCAAAGAATTTATTTTTGCGTGGTTTATCTTACCCCTGAGCCATCGTGAACCCGTGTGATCCAGTTTTCCATTTTCACAATGCAGTCGTCATAGTTAGTCATTTGAATGCGACTCGACGTCAGCTTATCTACAATAGCACGTTTTTTATGCACGAAACAACGGCTGTGGTTCACAAGAACTCTAGCGATGGCTTTTGACTGTTGAGAGGAACAGCGATTTGCACTGATAAACCGGCCGTCGTCTGCTACGACCCTTGCGTGACCCTGCTTCCGGGCTTTTCTTTTTTCAAACTTTCACAACTTCGAATTGTACTGATCTTGTCTTGATGAAAAACGAATTCTTTTATGATTAAAGAATGTTTGTGTAACAAGCTGTCAATTTATTATTTAGATTTTAAAAGTTAGGTCTAGCGCAAAAACGAGGCGCCGTTGTTGTTAACGGAACAAGTCTACGAAAATAAATTCTTTGAAAATGTCTCACGCTCGACAGAAAGCAGCCAGGATGTTCCCGTTCGGTGAGCGTTCAAATGGAAGTATGCTTGTACTGTATTTAGACGCTCGGGGAGCTCTGTGATGGTTTACGGGAGGCTTACTGTGCCTTTAAGTGGAGGGATGCTCCTGTCAAACTACCTTCTCCGCTTGCAATAGAATCAGACCAGTCTCAACTCCATCCACGTGAAGGGCTGAGCTCTGCAGAAGTCGTGAAGAGTTGGACAGACAGGAAGCCGCGGTGGTTTGTGGGTCGAGGGAACACATGTAGTTACCTCCCTTCACCGGGTTGGAAAGTTGAAGGTAAAAGTTGCCGTTCTTGAAGCCACTACTCTGTGCCGTGCGTCCAGACGGTGTCTGTGCATCAGAGCAAAAACACGTGCAAGAATACACGCGCGCGCACACACACACACACACACACACACACACACGTTTGTGTGAAAAACGTCTTGCACGTAATCTTCCCGTAATCTAAGCGGCCCAGCGAGTGTTTGGCTATCCGTCGCTTCTTCTGGGTGTGGAGTGGAGGGTATATTTTTGGTCAAATAATCAGCTGTACATGTACAACACTGCTTAAACATTTTAATGCAGGGCCGCTCACAAGAAATAACGGTTTTAGGTGTGACGAAAAAAAGAACAGGGCCTGAGTACGGTGATAAATACAAGACTTATTTTACGACCATTTGAAAAATACATACATCCCCCGTGGCTGCCCGCATAACGAAATCGTTTTTCTCGTGTTTTGAACTTGCCAGTGTTACAGCACAGAGCTGAGTCCGTCCCGCGCTTTGCTTTGTGTACATCACGTAGCCACCCAAACTCCCGCACAACGCAACATTTTCACGAGAAAAACACGTTTATTTGTTTGCTTAGTCTGTATTACACATTTCTATCTACATTTACCACTAAAACACCAAATCGTATACTCACGCCGTATAAACGGTTGCGTCGACTGAAAGCCGCGGGATCGGTTGCATTGACTAAAAGCCGCGGGATCAGGACACGCGAGGTGAGTTTCTCCACAAAATTACAAATCTCTTCTCTTAATTAGTAGATTATCCCATAACTTTTGTTTACACTTTGAACTTAGGTGTTGTAGCATCACATCATCGATTTTTTTCCTTGATTGCATTGACGTGTGAATGTTGAACTGTGATTATTTACACTTGTTCAAGCGCATTTTTGTACATTTTGACTTTCAACCTTTTTAATTGTCTGTAGCTTAGTCCGAAAGCTTGATTTTTAGTGGTGAAGGTTGAAAGTCACAATTTACAAAAATGCGCTTGAAAAAGTGTAAATAATCACAGTTCAACATTCACACGTAAATGCAATCAATGAAAAAAATCGATAATGTGATGCTACATCACCTAAGTTCAAAGTGTAAACAAAAGTTATGGGATAATCTACTAATTAAGAGAAGAGGTTTGTAATTTTGTGGAGAAACTCACCTCGCGTGTCCTGATCCCGCGGCTTTTAGTCGATGCAACCGATCCCGCGGCTTTCAATCGACGCAACCGTTTATACGGCGTGATACTTTATTTTGCAAGTGAATCGTATTCATACAAAAAAACGTTATCACGAGAAGAACAAAGGTAAGACACTCTATTATGCAAACATGTTCCGAGCTCAACTGTCCCGCTCGAACCGTGTAGATCTATTTTAGCGGGCACCCCCCGAAGAAATGCAGCCTCGTCGGCTTCCACTTGCAATATATTATGGAACGCCAGATACGCAATGTCCCCGCGGAATTCCGCGCGGACTTTTGAGCTTTTCTCGTCGTTGATTGGTCAAAAATTCCGGCCGAACTTTTATTGTCCTCGCGCAATTCTGCCCGGAATTCCGCCCGGACTTTCGAGCTATTTTCTACTCACTAAAAACATGGAATGGGAATTTACCGGACACTCATATATGCAATTGCTTTGAAATCAAGGGCGATCACTCAAATTCTTCAAAACGCAGGATTACAAATAGCAATGGATGTTGCGCTGTGTATGGTGCAAGATGGGAATGCGATCATTGCCAAGACCCATTTTCATAGGTGCTTGAAGAAGACATTTTCTTACAGGCAGAATGTGAAATTAAACAGAAAAATACAGATTTTAGACAGATCTGTACGCAATTTTGCTCGCTATATGGGCATCTACTTCTTTAGATACGTACTGAAATCAGCAACTGTCCTGCTTCCTTTGCAGACATGAATTGTTGTTGTTGTTGTTGTTGTTGTTGTTGTTGTTGTTGTTTGTCCTGCTTCCTTTGCAGACATGAATTGTTGTTGTTGTTGTTGCAGACATGAATTATGTTGTTGTTGTTTTTGGCTGGTATGGCATTTTATTCAAGTAAGGGTATGTATATTTGTCATTCGACGAAAAGGCCTTGTCAGACCTTTTTTGACTTAAAAGAGCGCAAAGGAAGGACAGTTGTCATACATGTGCGGCATCCTTTCAAAGTAGAACTGGAAAGAGGTGTAAAACGACACAAATGACTCATTTCATGCGCCATTCGTTACTCATCAGACTGCAAGATTGTTCCGTTAAGACCAAGGTCACAAAGAACAACAGTGTTCCGAGAATATCTGGTCGGGCGTCAGAAAATACTGTTACAAATTATATTTCTTTCTTTTTCCAAATTGGGGAGAGTGTGAGGTGGGGGATGAGGCAGCCGGTTTCAGGTGTGCGTGCGTGTGTGTGTGTGTGTGTTTATAAGTGTTTGTGTGTGTCGAGTGTGTGTGTGTGTTTATAAGTGTTTGTGTGTGTGTGTTTATAAGTGTGTGTGTGTGTGTGTGTGTGTGTGTGTGTGTGTGTGTGTGTGCTCACAGAAAAAAAGGATAGTGGACAAATCAAACCGATGCACAAAAGGTCAGAATCTCTGTGTTCAGTCAGTCAAAATCCTTTATTTGAATCAAGGGAAACAACTCATGAGCACTTTTCTGAAGTGTGTACTGTTTGCAAGAACCGCTTCCATGAAATAGCTGTGTTCACACTCCCACACGCGCGCGCGATTAATGTTGATTCTTTGATCCGACTCTCTTCTAATCCCACTGTTTGCATGTCTCTATCTAAAAGTCCGTGCAAAACGAGTGCCGAACGTTTGCGATAAAAGTCGGGGCGCAATTGCGCGAGGACATTTTAACCTCGATCCGATTCTCTTCCATTTCAACTTTTTTAAATTTCTCGATCTAAAACTCCGGGCGGAAAGTGCCGAACCTATACGAGCGTTCCCGATAAAAGTCCGGGCGGAATTGCGCGCGGACATTTTAACCAATCAAAGACGAGTATAGCTCGAAAGTCCGGGCGGAATTCCGGCCGGAATTGCGCGAGGACATTAAAAGTTCGGGCGGAATTTCTGACCAATCAACGACGAGAAAAGCTCAAAAGTCCGCGCTCCGCGGGGACATTGCGTATCTGGCGTTCCATAATATATTCGTTTTCATTAGGAATGTGACGTCCTGTTTTTCGTCAGGTCACACCTATCTCGAAAACTAAGCGTCGCATAGAACCAGCGCCCCTCCATTATTTGGTGTCCTTTAACTTAGGTATTCCCTGGACGCCCTTTGCAGTCGTAGATCATACAGATATCAACATTTCAATGGCGTTCAAGGTAAATATATGTGGGTTTAAGGACGAGCAATTGAGTTACTAAAATGGGAAAAAAGCAAATGGAAAATGTAATTTGTTGCCAGTGTGTACGCAATGGTTGTACCGTCCACACAACGCGCACGGGTGGTTGACCGGTGTGTACGAAGTGACCACAGGTGAGGCGGACCGACCACTGGTCAGTGAGGTTGTCGTACACGGCCGTCTGGTCCAGCCCCACTTCAAGGTCACCGTGATCAGTCGATGGAGGTTCTGCACAAAATGTTGCATGTCGCTGGTTTCTGTGATTGGTTCTATGTTTTTAGCTAGACAGGGAATCGAGACGAGGTGGTTGCGTATACATGTATGTGTGTGTGTGTGTGTGTAGAGCAACTCCCAGAATAGTACTGGACAGATCGTCATCAAACTTTACATGCACATTCTTACAGAATATATATCCTTAGACAGGTGGGTTTTTTCATTGTTTTCGATAAATGCCTTTGATGACGTCATATCCGGTTTTTGATTACAGTTCAGGCGGTACTGTCACGACCTGTTTTCAACCACATTGATTGGCATTTTCATCAAGTAATCTTAGACTCAGTCTTGACTATATAATTGCATTTCAGCCTGGAAGGTCAAACATGAATTAATTAGTTTGTTCATTAAAGTTGTCATTAAAATCGAATTTTTACGAACAGATTTTAAAATAATTGCATTGTATACTTTATTAATTATTGCATCCAAAAATGTAATATATATGTTTATGTTTATTCTAAAAATGAGCTCAGAACAAAAATCGATGTACGGAAATCGGTACCTAGCCTACGTTCGTAACCACGTAACCACTCTCGGTTTTTGGGTTTCGACTAGCCAAGCCCTATTAGTACATGTAGTCTCGATGATGACGTGTACTGGCTTCTTTCAGAGATTTTCTGGATTTTGTTTTTATTGAAACAACATTCAAAGTCCTTAACTAGTTATCCTCATAGACTGACTGATGTCTGCACTGCACTTCTAACGCCTGTTTACTGAGGTTCTGTGAGGGGGGCAATCTACTTGTCTATTTGCTTCTATCTTAGATGTCCGGTTGTCACAGGCACAAAATCATCATAAAACCATATATTTGGATTATTCTGTAACAACAGTGTTATTCATGGGATTTTTGAAACCCACGCCGTTGCTGACATTTTACAGGCTTGAAAATAAACACCCTTTTGATAGAAAAATACCCTCACCAGATATAGTATCATGCAATATCTCTCCCGTTACCTCCGAGCTGCACTTTTGCAGTGCGACGTTCGTTGATGAAAGTGTTGTTGACGTCATGGCCGAGAACTTCCACAGAGTAGGCCCCCTTGTCACCGGGTGTCACGTGACTCAGGACGATGCCTGCACCCGGCACGTAGCGCACGCGTTTGGAAAACGTTGACATTGGAAGGAAGTTTCCATGAGCAAACATGGCGACCACTTCTTCTGATTCCGCCCGGAAGAACCATTCGATAGATGAAATGTTCTCGCCGGAAGTTATGTTGAAGTCCCAGAGAAGGTGAAGGTCATCTCCAAGGCAGGTATGCTTGACAACATTGTCTTCAAGGTCAGGGGACCACTTGAAGGGATGAGTACCTGAAGCAAGATGGTTGCAATGTACTCTGTGTCATGTTGTTATTGTTTGTATTTGTGGTGGTTGTGTGTGTGTGTGTGTCTACGTCTGTGTCTGTGTGTCTCTGTGTGTCTGTGTCTGTATATGTGTATTACATCAGCCTTTTTTTTTGTTCATTTTTTTCTGTAGTGATGGCCATCGGCGTTTAGATGTTGGCCCTTTGAAATTTGAATATTTTGGTTTGTTTTATTTTAGCTAACTCGTTCTCATCATAGCCTTGGATACTTCGTCATTTTTCTTTTAGAAATCCATTTGAGTGACTGTCATAGTACTAGAATTAGATCTTACAGTTTTGTTGTTGTTGTTTTTTGCCGTAATTTTGAAAACATGTTCGCAACTCGACTGCAGTAGATTTTGAATTAAAGTACTTATTAGCAGCGATAAGATTAGGGGTCACCTTGTTTCTCCTTTTGAATGGCAAGCACAACCCACATTGCAATCTTAAAGATTGTTTCTCAGTCCTCATCATTTCACCATAAGCTATTTAGCATGTGTTGTTGTTTTTGACTGGGATCAATATAAATACGAACATGTTTTACTTACTGGACAGTGCGACGACGAAGATTAGCAATACTTGCAGGTGAATTCTGCGTGGCATGTTTGTGCCGAACCGAAATCTAAACTGCAGAGACAATTTCTGACACACACGAGAGTACACACGGATTTATAACGTATGTCCGGATTACAGAACAGTATATGTACAGTGAAAGTCCTTTTTGTGAATAAAAAAAACCCGTAAAACAAGATAACACACACGACCACACTCGTGACTCGAAAGATAAAGTTCGCATGTTTTGTTTAGTTTTTTTGTGGTGTTTTTTCCTGTCAATGAGAAATATGTCGGATGGTAACTATTGTGCAGAAAGGTTATGTGCTAGTAATTGCGCAAGTCACAATAACACTCACAATTCAGATGCAATATGGTATCAGTGATTCATGCTGTGTTGCAACCTGGTATTAACCACAAGACAAGAGGAATATATCAATCAAAAACTAATCACTTGGCCCTTGATAATGGCTAGACAATTTTGTAATGACAAAGAAGTCGGTTTACTTTGATACTAAAAATATGTCAAATGTAATTATAACCGATACACTGCCATCCGGTTGGCGATTTGTTTTCCGCGGTATGTCCCATACACAAAACCGGTAAACTACCGGTGAACGCGATCACTGTTAATTGTATGCTTTTGTTCACCGCTGGTCGAACGCTACTTGAAGTCAAAGTTACAGCTTGCATTTGAAAAGGGTGAGGATACATATTGAGAGAGGGGCCGGGGTTGTGTGAAAAGGATATTGGGCCTAGGTCACAGGTCCAGAGAGAAGGGAGGAAGAGGATTGGTAGGGAAGGGGAGGAGGTTTGCAGGGCGAGGAGGTGGGTCAAAGACGTCGTCTGCGAGTGTACGGGATGAAATTATCAACGTTAGCATCGATTTCACCCTTCCCTGACCTTGCCAGAGGTCAGGTTAATTGGCTTGAACTTGCACGCCCGTGTAAACACTACAGGTCGATGAATAAATCGGCAGTCTCTTCGGTTCGCCTTTACAACTGGGCCAGCATTCAATCTCAATCGCCACTTCGTCGTGTGGCAAAGTTTGAGGGTGAAGGGAAGAGCAGGGGTGTTGAAAATGGGGTCGGGAGGCGGAGAGGGGATAGAGAGGGCAAGGGGCTTAACTCTCATTCCGTGCGTGGGATGAATCTTGCATCCGGGCAACTCTCTTCAGCCGACCGGTACTTTGGCCATTTTGTAAATTACCCCAGATCCGTCCATTTTTTTATACAAGGAATAAGAGCATTCTTCCACCAAGACGAAGACCAAACATGTACAGCTTAAATGCTCTCTGTGCGTGTGTGTGTTTTTTTTCAAGTTTTTTTATTTGTTTTTATTTGGGGGGGGGTCTATTTTTATTTCTATATTGGCTAACATTTTCTAATTGGCACACATGTGTCAATCTGTCACACTTATTCCGCAAAAATCGCCAGGCATAAGAAGAGCAGCTAGTATTTAGTTGATTTTGTGCTCGTTTTTATCTCTTCCGTTTTAAAATCATTCTAAAAATTTTTTACAAAACAGCCATGTCGTATCGGTCCCAAGGGAAGGTTGTCCTCAGCGCATGTCAAAGCCTGTACAGATCCAAGATGAGTTGCAAGAGACTTACACTAGATGAATTGTTTCTGTAAGATGTTGTTTCTGTGTTTTATTTTACACAGACAACAAAGTATCGTAGTCATGCCAACGTTCATAATACATATCCCCGCTTGGTGAAACAAGACTGGCTCTTCTGTACGCCTATGTTTGCTTACGTGTACAATTGTTCAACAACAGAATGCTTTTAATGGCAAACTTTTCCATGAGCAGCTGGGATTCGAATTTGCAAAAATTACCCTCTGTGTATGCCCTCTGGGAGCTTGAATGGATCTTTCCACTAACAAGAGTTAGCCTGCATCTAGAAGAAATCGTGCCCCTTAATTCTCTTTGACGGCAGGAGCTCTCTTTAGCTTTCTGAGCGCATCACTAGTAGTCCAAAGCGGACGCCGAATTCCCGCAAACACCTTAATGACATCAGTAGAAAGTCAAAGTACTGTTCGATAGTGAAGGGTTCAACGTATTGAAACAGTGAAAGCCTACCCTGCCTCCCCCTCTTCCCCCAGTTTCGGTGGAAATCTGGGAGGTAAAGTCTGAATGCTAGATTTTTGCAGCGGGGTCTTTCTTGGGTTGATTGGGGTTGTATTTGTACACTTTAAAGCTGAGTGGAGACCTTTATAAAAGGCGGTGCCATAAACTGCCCCCAGAGAACGAACTCATGGCTGTCGGGGACCTTTAGAATGTATTGCTCTGAAAAGGAAACGCTGCGTAAAGGGAGACTGTGGAAAACCATTGAGTCTTTGGTAATCCTGAAAAGACGACGCCGGAAAAGTGCCCCAGAAAAGAAGACATCCTAAAAAGGGGACGCCAACATTCTAGGAAAGGAAAGTCACCGCGCGCGCGCGTGCACACACACACACACACACACACACACACACACACACACACACACGCACGCGCGCACGCACACACACACACACACACACACACACACACACACACGCGCAGCACTCACAAACACAACCATCATCACCACCACCACCACCACTTCAAGGCCCCCCCCCCTCCTTCCTCCCTCCTCTACACTTCACCCCACCCCTTTCAGACTCATCCACGCCCACTCTGTCAGTAGCTTCTTGCATTCGGCCCTAAATTTCCCTTCACTTCAGGGAGAAAATATTCAGTTGTCCAAAGAACTGCAAACATTTGTCCTGCGGCTTTTTCTCTGAGCCAACTGCAAGTTAGATCAGCTTATAGCCCGCTGCTGCACGTTTGCACAAGGATGACACGACTTTCGGTCCGTGTGTTTTGAAAACAACGCCAACGGTGAAGACGCCCCAGAAGTAGGATTTACGCAGTGTGATCTCTCTCGCGCAGCAGTGTATATGTTGCTAACACACCTTTTCTGGTGTCTTGCAAAATATTGTATTTGACACTCTTTTTGTCTTTTTTTGTGTGAGAAACCTTGAAGACGGCAAACGTTGGGTGTCGATGTCTTGCAGAGAGGTTGAATCACACACTTTATTGTGGGTCTTGCAGAGAGGTTGAATCACACACTTTATTGTGGGTCTTGCAGAGAGGTTGAATCACACACTTTATTGTGAGTCTTGCAGAGAGGTTGAATCACACACTTTATTGTGGGTCTTGCAGATAGGTTGAATCACACACTTTATTGTGGGTCTTGCAGATAGGTTGAATCACACACTTTATTGTGGGTCTTGCAGAGAGGTTGAATCTGACATATAGGCTACATGTTTGAAGGAGGCTCTGAATCGGGCATACATACTTCTGAGGTCTTGCACGAGACATTTTTGTGAGAGACGTTGAATAAGGAACATGTTTGCGGTTTCTTCCAAGAGAGATTGAACCTGGCACATCTTCTGTACTGAATATATGTTGATTGTAACACACTTTCGGTATCCTGCACCAAAAACTAAATCAGGCAAATTTGCTGGTGTCTTGAGTGCCAGATTGAATGTGGCGTAATTATTAGTATCTTGCAGGAGAGTTTGAATCTGGAACACTCTTGGTCTCAAGTCAGGTTGTATCTAACCCCAAAAGGGTTTAGAACGCGACACATTTTATTAAAGTTGCAGGCGCAGCGCGTTATCATATAGCCTACACTAGTACTAAGATCTATTGAACTGTTACTTGTGTGTAATATGTAAAGCGCTTAGAGAACGCCAAGCGCTATATAAATCTCCCATATAAATAAATAAATAATGTCGTCTAGAATTTTGAATTGATACATTTCTTGCTGCTACCTTAGCGGTAAAGGAGAGAACTCTGTCTCGATCAATAAATATGATGTGAAAGTTTTCAAGAAGCCCAGTAGACGAGACTCATTGCGTCTATACGCTGAGTGCACACGTTTGATTGAAGATTTTCTATACTGACAATCCCCCCCCCCCTCCCTCCCAACGTAAAGTAGCAGTGATGCGTTTGGCACATTAACTTTAGCCTTACAGGAAGGGAAAATTTAGCCTTTCGTTGGACTGATTTATGTAATGGAAGCGGCCAAAATGTTGACCTTACCAAGGTGTTTTTGTTGATGTATAGGGATCTTCCATCCAAGTAGCTGAAGAGCTGATCTGTTGCCTGTTGTGCCCTGAATATCTGTCCGTCCGTCTGTCTCTTTGTCCGTCATTCCGTCCGGCCGTCTCTCTGTCTCTCTGTCAGTCTATCTGTCTGTCTGTTGACATACATGTACATTCCAATGTTCTATCATGCATTATGTATTCGGATAAGTAATGTTGTAATTAGTAATACTGTATGATTGCGATTGACAATTATCCTTTTATTGTCTTTATTTTTATGTCTTAGTTTAGCAGGGACAGATTGTAAGACTAGGCGTGAGCCTAAAATCTCCATCCTTGAGTAATAAAGTTCGTTCTCTCTCTCTCTCTCTCTCTCTCTCTCTCTCTCTCTCTCTCTCTCTCTCTCTCTCTCTCTCTCTCTCTCTCTCTCTCTCTCTCTCTCTCTCTCTCTCTCTCTCTCTCTCTCTCTCTCTCTCTCTCTCTCTCTCTCTCTCTCTCTCTCTCGCTCTCTCGCTCTCTCTCTCTGATATCTATCACGCAACAAGGGCAAACTATGGCATATCATCGTGACAGTAATAATAGCGTGCCAATGTAACCCAACAGTCCCCAATGACTGGCATGCTAGTGTGGTCGTCATAATCCAATAACATCGTAAAATAAAGCCCTGCTGCAACCCACACACAATTCTCTACTGAGAATGTTGACTGCACGCCAAAGCCCGAACAACTTTTCGTCTGCAAAAGACACAAACACTGACAACTCTTTTTCTGCGCCTGACTGAAAAAGCCTGACAGAGATTGCGTGTTGGTGCTCATGCTTGTGAGAGGGTATGGGGGCGGGGATGGCATAGTGGGCAGGGTCATTTTGTTGTCCAAGATTGTTGGGGTGGACAGGGGCAGAGGGTGACGGATACACAGTCATAGTGGGAGGGGGGAAGAAGGATAGACAGACAGACAGACAGAGACTGCGAAGTGGGGAGGGGCGAAGAATACACAAAACACATCTTAACACCCTTCGCCAACTCCAGCGAGAAAGATCCCCAGCTACCTACCCATCTTCAGTTTTTGTGCCAAATTTCCTCGCTTTTTCTCCTCAAGTTGATGACCATGTCAGCGGGTAAACAAAATCAACTACCATAGCCCATCAACATCTCGCGACTTTGCCAAAATTGCTGTGGCGTCGAAGTGGGTGGCACCGAAACACTGCGGAAGGTTATTATCGTGTGTGTAGAGTCTGTGGCGATGGTATGTTGTCCATAATGAAAGAGCAAAACATGAAGAAAAGAAACTACTTTGGACATTCCATGGTGGGGTAGTTTGTGTACTTTGTTGTGTCTTCAGGGCCAGTACTTATGAGACAGAACATTGTTTCAGTTATGTTCTTCCCACCTCCCTGCCCACTCCACCAAAATCCCTGCCCGATTGTCTGTCCGTCTCTCTGTCTGTCTGTCTGTCTGTTTGTTTGTCTGGCTGGCTGGCTGGCTGGCTGTCGTGTGTGTGTGTCTGTCTCTCTCTCTCTCTCTCTCTCTCTCTCTCTCTCTCTCTCTCTCTCTCTCTCTCTCTCAGTCTCTCTCTCTCTCCTTTGCTCTCTCGCTTGCGCGGCTCATTTTTCTCCGTTCATTATTTTTATTTTTTTTCTACTTAGTTTTTTTGTTTGCCTTCTAATACAGGCATTTTTCTCTCCTCTCTTCTCGCTTCGTTTCGCTCATTCTTAACCACCTCGTCTTCGTCAACGGGAGCGTTTAATCAGTGCGGCCTTTCTCTGGCGTGTTGACGAGTTCAGCCCTGAGCCGCGTACGCCGAACGCTGCTGTTACAGTTGCTTCTTTTGCATGACCATCACGATCAGAAGAGAGCCTCAGTGCTTGCCATGCTTTAGGAGCGGGTTTTGGAGGAGACAGGGCGGAGGGGGCGGAGGGAGAGAGAAGTGGGGGTATGGAGATTGGATGGGGTGAGGGATAGGGGCAGGGGGTTGGAAGGCTGAGGGAATGGGGGTTGGGGGGGGGGGGGACTGAGGCGGTTTTCCACACAGCAATAGGACGGAGAAAGGTGATGCACGGCGCTGTATTGATTAAGTGACATCAACCATCGCCATTGGCATTGCTCTCTACCCCCTCATCCCTCTAACTATTTGTCGTTTTTTTTATGTATACCGCTGCGCTTCAACCCCCAAAACCACCCCCGGCACCCTCCCTCCTCGCTCTTTTCTCGTTTATTTCTTCCCAACAGCAACTACTACTTTCATTGCCTGAACCCACCCCCGCCCACCCCCACGCTTCCACCGATGCCTTAGCCGTTGCCTTCTGTATCGCGGTCACCCTCCCGTCTCCCACACACTGACCCCCACCTCCTTCCTCCTCTTCTACCGATGCCTTAGGTCCTTTAACCCTCCCAACTCCCTTCCACCCCAGCTCTTTACTCGGCTTCATACACCAGATTTCAACAATGTCCCTTCGCCTCTCGAATCATCCGTGTCTTTTTTTTTAGTTCAATGCCAATGCATAGCGTCCTCCAATCTGTGGACCCTCCACGGCGACTTCCTTGCCTAGCTTTTCTCTTTGCTTTGAGCTGCAGCTTATAGTGTCTCTATGCAACAAAACCCTCTGCCCATAGAAGGTGGCTACCTGAACTCTTAGAACGGAACATAATTGCTGGGGAAAAAACCGACAGCTTTGCTTCTTTGAAGATTAATCGTCCTTTAGTTAGTCCCTCCGTACAGCACAATTCTCTACACATGGAAGGTGGCTGCCTGAACCCTAAAAAAAAAAGAAACGGGAATGCTGATAAGAACGCCTGAACGCCTGGTCGCAATGGACCTCGTTGCGATTGCCCTCAAGGTATAGTCTCACCATGCAGCAGAATCATTTACACATGACTTGTATCTGAGTTGGTTGTCTGCACACCAAGGGAAAGAAGCAGATTGCGAAGACACTGCAACCGCAATGCTTCTTTTTTGTAGTGGACTCCCTGAGCGTCTCCACGTTCGTCCGTGTAGTGTCTGCATGAGCATTTTGCTATCGTTCACGTGAGACGTCTCCGGTGCCGTCGGTGTATTCGATTTAAACATCTTTAAAAGAAGCCGATTTGTCGCAAACAAGGAACATCATGCTATTTTGCGGAGTTTTGCTTTTTCAAAGAAGCAGATTTGAAGTCAATGACCATCTTCTTTTTTGTGTGTATAAATTATTATGAAAATCCTTGTTCATTTCGCGTTCGTCATCATGTTTCTTGTAGTTTAGCAGCAATTTGGTGTCCCTGTGCAACCTCTCTCGTGGTCGTGTTGGATTCTTTAATCGGAAAGCAGAATTGTCACCATGACGAACATACTTGTTTTCTTTTCTTTTCTGTGTACGAGGACTTGCTCATGCCGTGTTCATCCTTGTAGTGGCTGCAGTGAGTGAACATTATGGTGTTCCTGTGCGACGTCTGTGATGGCTGTGATGTATGACAATGATGGCCACAAGGAGCGGATTTGTTGTGGTGAACGGAAGGACAACTCAGCTTCTTTTAAGTTAATCCGTAGGCATGTCGCGTTCGTCGTTGTAACTGTCGCAACGAGGGAACATAACTATTGGTGTCCGTGTATGACTCCAGTGATAGTGGTGGTTCGTTGGTTGTCTGGAAGAAGCGAATTCGTTTTTGTTGTTCGTTCCAGCCTTGATTTTAATTTTTACTGACGAATCTTTGTTCCTGCCACGATTTTCCTAATAGCTTCGGCAATGAGGGGAGATATAGGTG
Organism: Littorina saxatilis; assembly: GCF_037325665.1. Lineage (NCBI taxonomy): Eukaryota > Metazoa > Mollusca > Gastropoda > Littorinimorpha > Littorinidae > Littorina > Littorina saxatilis. Next base: position 49,079,940 of record NC_090247.1, on the reverse strand, counting down.
CCCTTGTGCGATTTCTCCAGCAGTGAAGGTGTATTCGTTCAGTGGAAGAAGCGCCCGGGTTTGTTTCGACAAAAAAACAAGTCGCGTAAGGCGAAAATACAACATTTAGTCAAGCTGTCGAACTCACAGAATGAAACTGAACGCAATGCAATTTTTCAGCAAGACCGTATACTCGTATCATCGTCAGTCCACCGCACGTGGCAAAGAAATTGACAAGAAGAGCAGGGTAGTAGTTGCGCTGAGAAGGATAGCACGCTTTTCTGTACCTCTCTTTGTTTTAACTTTCTGAGCGTGTTTTTAATCCAAACATATCATATCTATATGTTTTTGGAATCAGGAACCGACAAGGAATAAGATGAAAGTGTTTTTAAATTGATTTCGAAAATTTAATTTTGATCATAATTTTTATATTTTTAATTTTCAGAGCTTGTTTCTAATCCAAATATAACATATTTATATGTTTTTGGAATCAGAAAATGATGAAGAATAAGATGAACGTAAATTTGGATCGTTTTTTTAAAAATTATAATTTTTTTACAATTTTCAGATTTTGAATGACCAAAGTCATTAATTAATTTTTAAGCCACCAAGCTGAAATGCAATACCAAAGTCCGGCCTTTGTCGAAGATTTCTTGGCCAAAATTTCAATCAATTTGATTGAAAAATGAGGGTGTGACAGTGCCGCCTCAACTTTTACAAAAAGCCGGATACGACGTCATCAAAGGTATTTATCGAAAAAAATAAAAAAATGTCCGGGGATATTAGGGAGATTCAAAGGACAGCACGTTTCGTTTTGCAGCTCGTTTCGTTTGGTGAATGAGTCACCCCGCGAAACGGAACGTGAAACGAGACGGCATAGGCCGCAGACAAGATTTAGATGTATTCACGTTTCGTTTCGGAATGAAGGAAGGGCGATAAATCTTCAAGTGAAATTATCACGTCTGTCCTCGATCAGAATGGAAAAAAAAAACCTAGGAGGTGGTCCAGAATCGGGCATACTTTGATTATTTTCAGTCCAAATAAATCACACAGACTTTGTTTATACAAAATCACATACAAAGCCAGAATAAAAATTCGATGCGATGACCTACTTCTGCTTCGCCATTTGCTTTCTTCACCATGAAGTTGGATAAATGTACCAGGATCAGCACCCTTCAAAATATTTCAGTTTACAACAGTTGTCTACCTCCAATGAACACATTCTCAGCGCTGAAAGACTGTGAAAGGGTTGATGAATCTAGCAATGCATAAAATGGCCAACAAATAAAACTGTTAGTGTGCAAAAATACTCACAAAAGTTGACGAAATATTGTTCGTTTTTTGGGGGTGGAAAACGTGACTGCGTTTTGACGTTCCACGTTCCGTTTCAGTTGACCTTCACCTTTCCAGCGAGAGACCCCCGAAATGATGACGTTTACCACAACTTCAAAACGAAACGTCCCGACGTTTCGTTTATTAAATCTCCCTATTATTCCCAGGAACTCTCATGTCAAATTTCATAAAGATCGGTCCAGTAGTTTGGTCTGAATCGCTCTACACACACGCACGCACAGACAGACAGACAGACACACACACACACACACACACACACACACACACACACACACACAAACACACACACACACATACACCACGACCCTCGTCTCGATTCCCCCTCTATGTTAAAACATTTAGTCAAAACTTGACTAAATGTAAAAACAGCCTTGTCTTGTCTTGTTTGTTGTTCTCCGCTTTCCTTGTGTCGCATTCGTCGTTGCAGTGGCCAGAACATGGGAGTATTTTGACATCCCTCCGAGACTTTTCTAGTGGCGGCCCTGTATTCGTTGATTAGTTGCGAGAATCTCGTCTCGCTGTGATGGTCCGGAATACTGGGGTCTGCATCGGCGGTGTGTTGCGCATTATTGACAGTGACATCGACAATCTGTGAACTGTTCGGAAGGGAGAGCAGTGTTTTTGTGGGAATTCTGTTGATTACAAGCGGGATTGTTTCGTTGGCTGGTGTTTTTGGTCAATGCCAGTGACAATGCGGTAGGTTTTTACATTTAGTCAAGTTTTGACTAAATGTTTTAACGTAGAGGGGGG
>NC_090247.1:49067858-49072858 GCF_037325665.1 Littorina saxatilis | reverse complement strand
ATTCTGAGATCTCTTGCACAATGCAAGAGAGAATTCATTTAGCAAGTGTGAACCGGTGGTTTCCGGTAGGTGGGTTTTTTCCTATTAAAACCTCAAAAATGTTACTGGAAACGAAATGTTTAACCGTTCAAACCTGCCGGTTGATGTATTCTTTGAAATGTTTTCCCGATGGAAAAAACCTTGCGGCGTGGTTCACTGAGTGCTCGGACTTGCGTTGAATGGTTTTAGGTAGAGAGTTACCGCTTCCGGTCGGCGCCAGGAATCCTACCCGTCAAGAAATATCTGTTTACACAATAGCTAGCAGAGTTACTTTATAGTGAAGATTTAAATCGATTTTTTAACAGCAGCCTAAAATGATTGTTTATTTATTTTGTAAAATGTGCGTAAACAGAATTAATCAAGAATGAACAAGCATGACATAACATTGAAGTCAGTGATGGATAAACGAAATGAAGCAGAACAATACAGCAACGGGTTTATCAAGGAATGAATCGTTAAAAAAGATTTCCGAAGCATGCAAGAGCGTTTGAACCTGTAACGTATAAACCAGAAGGTAACATACCTTTGCTTTGGCGCCAAATGGGGGAAAAAAGTAAATAAACACGACCGTTACTTTCAAATACCGCGGTGATTGGGAGTCTCGTGTGTACTGTAATTGAGTGTGTATCTTGGCAACTAGATCGCGCAACTTTTTCTTGGCAGCTCGTTATGTTATGTTATGTTATGTTGCGTCTAAACGGGAAAACCAGATATCGCTATCCGAGCACTCATGTTTTCAGGTCATTCTGCTTAAAGTGGCAGTCCTTCCAGTGTTAACACAAAGTTCTGCTCACCACCTGCCATCACCCTTTCAACTTTGACTCTAGTACCAGAACTCAGCATCCTGGCTGCTTCCTGTGCAGACTTCATTTCGCATTAAATTGGCACTATGGTGGCTGTTCAAAACAAACATCCATAGAAAAGTCAAACGCTGCCCATAAAGCAACCCGGTTGTTGCTGGTTGGTATGCTACCAAGTGCAGGGGTCATCTTGCGCATGTAAAAGCATGGCCTGATATGAGACGATGAGCCCAACAATTCAGCAGGTATGTCATTGTCTTTCAGTGTTTGGTCGAAATGCGGTCGGTGCCTTTGGCGAAGTGTTAACTTTCTTGCACTGTGACTGAATGCTTCGGAAAAAGTCTGATATAACCTATTAGTAGTCTGACGATGCCATATATTAACAGCTGTTGTGTTTTCAGCGTAGCAATAGGGTCCGATATTTAGATGAGACAAGTAGGCTATAATGCCGACGAGTCGAAGAGAGGGAGTGAGAGAGAGGGAGAGAGTGAGAGAGAGGGAGAGAGAGGATAGAGGGAGAGATAGAGAGAGAGGAAGCGAGAGAGAGTGAGACTGAGAGAGAGTGAGAGAGAGGGAGTGAGAGAGAGGGTGAGAGAGGGAGTGAGAGAGAGGGAGAGAGAGGGAGTGAGAGAGAGGGAGATAGAGGGAGAGATAGAGAGAGAGTGAGAGAGAGGAAGTGAGAGAGAGGGAGAGAGAGAGAGTGAGAGAGAGAGAGGGAGGGAGAGAGAGGGAGGGAGAGAGAGAGTGACAGAGAGGATAGAGGGAGAGATAGAGAGAGAGGGAGTGAGAGAGAGGGAGAGAGAGAGGATAGAGGGAGAGAGAGAGAGGGGGGAGAGAGAGAGGGTGAGAGAGAGAGGGAGAGAGAGGGGGACAGAGAGAGAGAGGGGGGCGGAGAGAGAGAGAGAGAGAGAGAAAGAGAGAGAGAGAGCCTGCATCAGTGAAAATGTCCCAGCAGAATTGAGTGACAGTGTACACAATCCAGCACAGCGTGGCGCAGCACACTTCCCGTTGCACCTGCAGTATGCAGCCAGGCGCGAATTGTCCCGTGCACACGATACCGTGCGTTGCACCAATGCACTAATTCAAAATCAATACGCGACGTAACGAACGGTGATTTTTTTTTTTTTTACAACCAGTGATTCTATTTTTATATAATCTTTTATTTTTTCAAGGCTGGTCAGAATAACGCAGACGGGCTATACTTTTAAGGCGATAGATGCCAACAGAGTAATAATTATTTGCGTCTAAAAAAAATTCGTTGTGTGGTTATTTTTTTTATTGCTTTTTGGCGTTTTATACTTGTATGTGCCTGTGTTCGGGTGTGCTTGGGTGTCTTCTTAACCGCAATGTCAGGGCAAAATTCCAACCTAGGCAATTAAATACAATATTCTTTATCTTGTTTTCTGCATTCTGTATTCTGCTTCCATGTGTGCGTTTGTAACTATCCGCGCTTTGTGAGAAGAAAAGAAAGTCTGACCGATTTCGTTGAACATACAAGTCTGTTAAGCCTACAAAGACTATAAACTCGAAATAATTTCTGTTTTTTTCCTCACGTAAACTTCTAATGAAAACCGTGGATAGGACGATAGTAAGCTTGATGAATGATGCTTTCCTTTATCATTACCTCTGAGTAATGAAAGTAAAACATTATGCAATGTTACACCCCCATTCCACACAACCCTTCTAGATCCCGTTCCCGTACCGACCAAGGAACGGTGCGGGCACGGGAGGGATCGGGAGGGAACCGCAATAGAACGTAAATGATCGTTAACGGAACTGCTTTGAACGGTAGGGTCGGTAGCCGGGTAGGGACGGTTGAGTTTGGGCTGCATGTTCAAAATTTTAGCCGTTCCCCTCCCGATCAGAATGAACGGTAATGGAACCTTAACCCATCGGTAACGGAACGCTTGGATCGTTAAAGAAACTTAAAACAACGGAAACACAACGGTAGCGTTCTCACACACTGAGTTGTCATATCCACATTCCACACAACCGTTCCAGGTCCCGTTCCCGTACCGACCAAGGACGGCTGCCACTATGGTCAGACGCTGCTCAAAGATGTCAAAAACGGCCGTTTGCTCAGCGTTCCATTGTTGTGGCAGCCGTCCTTGGTCGGTACGGGAACGGGACCTAGAACGGTTGTGTAGAATGGGGGTATTAGAAAGTTATACAGGTGCACTCAGGGATGTCGCTTGGCATCACCAGTCGGAAAAAACACCATAACTTCTTTCAAATCGATCTGCCGTGGCCAAAAAATGTCGCGGCCATTCGGCAAATCTGCAAAAATGTAATCTCAGCAACCTCACTGGCACCTATAGATCACCCCACTGTACTGCATTACTACAAACAGAACTTTATTTTTGAAGCATATTAGGAATAAGTATTGTTTCATCACTTCGTTACTATCACCTTCAAACGTAAAAGAAAAGCTCCACGGTAGCTGAGAGGATCGACCAGGCGGGGTCCCCGTACCCGCAACCCTACCCTCCCTCTTCCCTTCAATCTTCTAATGACAATGGCGCTCGTGTCACCAAATTTGTATCGACACGAAGACACTAATGGGCCAGGCGGCGAAAGCTCGGGGCGGACCAACGCCTGGGGGCCCAACAATCTGGGGTTCGAATCCCTGCAGCGAGAGATTGATTGATCTCCGTCGTATCTTTAGACCCGTTGCTAGCCGGACGTGGATAGGGGGGGGGAGTGGAGGGGAAGAGAAGGGAAGGGGTATGGTTGTTGCGTGAATTGAGGACAGATTGCCTGTCTTGTACTGCGACCTGTGAGCACATTTCGAAGCATCTGGGAATTTTCTGAAGCGTTGGGAACGGAGGCGCCAGTTTTTGTTGTTGTTGGTGGTATATTTGTATTGTGGGGGGGGGGGGGTGTCTGGATGTGCGTGAGTGTGTGTGTAGGTGTGTGTGTGTGTGAGTGTATGTTTGTCGTGACGGTTCACTGACTTTCGAATTCTCTGTTCCTTTCTCCGTTTCTGTCACCCCCATCTCTCTGTCTCTGTTTCTCTCTCTGTCTCTGTCTCTGTCTCTCTCTCTCTCTCTCTCTCTCTCTCTCTCTCTCTCTCTCCCTCTCTCTCTCTCTCTCTCTCTCTCTCTCATCATACCTCCACTGTGACATATTCCCTCCCCATCCATCCTTCTCCAACCACACCCAACCTTCCCTTCCCTCCATTTGTAAACTCAGTCCCCATACATTTTTCATCACTTCCAGGCCATTTTCAGACTTTATATGAGAAGCAGATGCTGTCGCAGAATCCGTTGCCAGACATGTTTGAGTTGTTCACGGACAGATGGGAGCTATAAGCACACATGTGTTGTCAGTGATTTAGGGCCAGATGTCTTTGTGTCACAGAAATGGATCCAGGATGTCTCAGCGACAGAGAACATGTAAAAAGAAATTTAAAAAACGGTGCCAGACACATTTGAGTTATCAGGTTTGTCCCTGCTTTAGGTGAGAGCTATATGCATAATGCATATCCATGTGTTGTCATTGATTTAGTGCCAGACTCATTCATCAGTGTCACGGAAACTATAGGCCCAGAAAGTCTCAGGGACAGAGAACATTGAGAAACTGGGATCCAGATATGTTTGAGTGGTACGGTCTATCTCTACAGATAGATGAGAGCTTTATGCATGATGTGGTCGTTGATTTAGTACCAGATTCCTTCATGTCACAGGAATGGAACTAGGAAGTCTTAGCGACAGAGAACATGGAGAAAGACACGTGTTTGTGTTGTCCAACAAGTCTTTGCGAATAGATAAGAGCTATATAAATATGCATACCTACATGCATTGTCATTGATTTAGTTCCAGATTGCTTCATGTCACAAACATCAACCCAGGAAGACTGAGCGACAAAAAGCATGAAGAAAGTCGTTGGTGGCCATGTTTGAGTTGTCCGGCTAGTCTCTGCGTATAGATTAAAGCTCAATGCATGATGCATATTCATGTGTTGTCACAGATTCCTTCGTGTCACTGAACTTGGCCCAGGAAGTCTCAGCGGCAGAGACAAAACTCGGTACCAGATATGTTTGAGTGCTGCCGACAGTCTCTGCTATAGGCATGATGTTTTCATTGATTTACTGACATATTTCCTCGTGTCACAGAAATGGAGCCCGGAAGTCTCAGAGACAGAAAACATGGAGAAATTGGG
>NC_090247.1:49047858-49065358 GCF_037325665.1 Littorina saxatilis | reverse complement strand
CTCACGGATCACCCCCCTGTCCCTCCCCCTTCAATCCCACCCCTACCACAAGCAGCCTTGAAACATTTCAAGAAAACGAATGGCGTAAAGGCAGCATCCTCTTAAAGGTTGAAGACAAGCTCCCCCAAAAACGGAGTTTGGCAGCCTAAATGGCGGGGAGAAAACGGCCATACACGTTAAAAAAATTTTTTTAAAAAAACTCCAGCGAGGGACAAATGCACGTGGGAGCTGCTGCCTGGAGAGCGCGGAGGGAAAACCATCAATTGGTTATATCTCGGGGAACATTCCCTGTCCCTGAGGACCGTCTGAAAAGACTACCCTAAGGCTCAGTCTTGTCTTTTGCTGTGTGTGTGTGTGTGTGTGTGTGTGTGTGTGTGTGTGTGTGTGTGTGTGTGTGTGTGTGTGGTGTGTGTGTGTGTGCATGTGTGTGTGTGTGCATGTGTGTGCGGATGTGTGTGTTTGTCTGTGTGTTTGTCTGTCTCTCTGTCTCTGTCTGTCTGTCTGTCTGTCTGTCTGTCTCTCTCTCTCTCTCTCTCTCTCTCTCTCTCTCTCTCTCTCTCTCTCTCTCTCTCTCTACCATCATGAGTATTAATTCTGTTAGACGCAAAACATCTTACCGGTGGTGGTAATGGTACTAGCAAAGAGATGTGTCTGATGCCTCCCTCAGAGAAGAAAGGGGGACGATGGGATTGGGGAGAGAGGGAGGGGGGGGGCGAAGAGAAGAGCCATCTAGGAGGATTGAGAGAGATGGGTTGTCTGCAGTGGTGTACGTCAGTGGAGATTTCCGTTACGGAGGAACGTGCTCGTTTTGGATGATAGGAGATATTTGACTCTTTCTGAATAATACATTCGCCCCGCCCCCCCCCCCCCCCCTCTTTTTGTTGCTGTTGGTGGGGTTGTGGTTGTTTGGTTTTTTTGCTTTTTGCGTGTGTTGCATACACAAAACCTTGTGTGGATCAATGTATGCTGTTTTCTTGCCCACATTCGCGACAAGCACTCATGACATAACAACATTCGTTGTGCCATTCCTGCTCAAATAATTATTTTGTGTACGTTTTATTTTATTTTCAAGATTAGATCTACATGACATTTCTAGCATGAGTGCTCCTTAAAATGTGATTGCTGAGAGATTAACAGTGTGAACAAAGAAAACAAAAACAATATTAATATAAGTTTGCATTCATTAAGTGGATACTTGCAGCAAATAAATTATAAACTACAATCTCCAAAAGTGTGTCTAATAAATTCCCGAGCAAATGTCTTTTGGACTTCTCAGGGTGAAATGTACCAGAAAACTATTCCAAAACGGTGACTTCATTACTTTTGTTAAGTTATTATAATATCTTCACGCAGCGACTTTGCAAAGGCAATAGCGTTTCTTATTTTCTCCCTTTACCATTGATTCATAAGTTGCAAATTAATGTCGTGCTTGCCATTGCTATTCCAGTGCCCTGTGTTATTTTCCCTGCATAAGGACGAATATTGGAATTCTCTCCAAAAGGAGTATCCATTTTTGCCAGCTGCTGTTGTGACGACTTCCTCATATACACGACAGAGCGTTGTCGTTGCGACAAAAACCTCCAACTGAGCTAAAAGGAAACAGCATCCAATCGAGTGTCGAGTGTCGGGGGACAACAGCTCTTGTCACAATCACGGCCAGGCCAAAGTAGTGCCAACTTATGTCTCACAGCTCTAATACCAGAGCGAGCTTCCTTTGTGTCTTTCTTTCTCTAAGTCTTCTTTTGTTTCTCTGATTGTTTGTTTGTTTCTTTATTTTTACTCTTTGTCTCTTTGTTTCTTTGTCTGCATTGTGTTGTAAGAGAGGTCTTCACCAACTACAAAGCATTCATCGTTAGAATAGTTTTTACAAATCGCTTGCGGAAGTGAGTACACAATGGAGAAAAGCGTGCGACATAACGGGAATAATATTGGGGACCGGCACGAATCTGTTTTCTACTTCACTATGACCGTGCGAGTACAAAGCCTTTAATTACCGTCGCATTCCATATTCCACAATATGTTAGCAAAAACAATTTGTTTAAAGTGAGAATCATAAGTGCGTTTTAAATGTGAAAATGAAAACAGGTTAAACGCGAGGATAAAGGATCTAGTTTCACAGTTTCTTCTTTCTAGAGTTTCAAAACAAGAAACCAATTGCAAATGGCAAGATTGTTTGTATGGGCTTTTCTCATTCCTGAATAAAAGATGACAGAAATTGATTCACACATGACCCTGGTGTCAAAAATATCCAACTTTCCTCACCTAAGTGGGTTAAAGGAGTAGTTTCAAAGATACCCCCCCCCCCCCCCCAAAGGAGGAATAACCTCGTCTCTGCCTTCACAACGTTTACAAAAAAGACGTTTGCTCCTTCGGTAAGCCTCAGCGTTTCCCGGGGATTGCCTTATTCGGTAAGCTCCAGTATTTCTAAAATCCTGACAGCCGGTCATACATTTAGTCCGACAATTGTTTTTTTAATTTTTGTGTAAATGTTGTTGGTTTTGTGTTTATGTGATGGTGGTTTTTTTTTTAATAAAATGTAATCACTGTGTTTTAAACTCGATTCGACTAGTTGGCGAGGCAAAGTGGCTGGTTTTTGTGAGAGCCATGATGACATAAAACAATAAATCCAAAATGACTATAGCGCGACCACTGCTCATGACCTGGCGATTACTAATCGCTGTTATATATATATATGTATCGTGTAATATTTTTTGCAGGTGCGAGCCGCACCACTTTTCAGCTACGCGGTTTGTTTGAAATCCTAATCAGACATTGAGCATTCATTGTGGCGGTTGCCGGAGGCTTGGCGCCTTGACACTTTAACATTCCGTAATGTAATGATGACACATGGTTTCTTCCCTGGGCGTAATTGAGGGGGAAAAAACATCGCGGCGTGTCAGCGAAGACTGTAACGATGTGTGTCTGGTGTGAGTGTACATGTGTTCAGAAGGAAAACAGTGAACAGATTATCGGAGTGTTATGCCACAAAGACGCTTTAATTGCGGTGGTGCAGCTCTTTCTCTCAGTATCAAAAGCGAACGTTGTGAGAGTGTTTTAATCATTTTTATAGTACAAACACGTGTACGCTGTTCAATATAGGTCTGGTGCAAAGACATCATCGTGTCGTGAGTGTGTGTGTATAAACCCACATGTTTGTTCTGAGACGATTCTTTGACGTTTGGCTCTGGACACACTTGGACGATGAATATTACCGATCATGTAAGAATTGCCATTTCTGCCTTTGGTGTGCCCCCAAATGATCCTTTGGCTGGCTTTTGAAAGCCTTCGGAGTACGATTCTTTAACTATACCCGTGGATGTGTGCACTGACTTAACTCGAAGAGCAGACTCTTATGTTCGTGCAGGAAATGTGCACTTAATGCGTGATGATAAGAAATTCTTCTTCAAGCCAATGACGTTTTTCGGACGGAAACTGTTTACAAGGTGATATTTCTTCCTTGTTGTCTTTCTAGTTTATACGGTACGTATACCACGCGGTATCCATTCATTCATTCTGTTAAATGGCATTACTTTATCATCCCATTGCTGGTAAATTAAGGTTTCAGTGGAATCCTTAATGCACTCATCCATTTTTGGTTTGGTCTTGATTCAACTTCGTGAGTGTTAACGGGTTGGTTGGTTGGTTAGTTATTATCATTTGTATCGTCTCTTCAGCTGATACTGCTATTCGAGACCGGTGGTGTTAATGGGTATCGTGTGCTCGACAAGTATGATATCGAGTTGCGCTTTAATATGCATGTATAGTTATTCCCATCTTGTTAATCATAATCAATTTTGTGTATCATTTTGCCTCGGGTAAGAGCACACTCCCCCTTTAACCTGTACCGACAACCTACAGCCAGGATCCTTTCGGTGTAGAGTGGACGTTTTGGGATAAATTATCTTCGTAATTAACACCAGTGTCAAATTGTGAAATTAATTCAGCAAACATTCCCACAAAAAAGAAGCAGCCAAGCTGTTGATTGTTGGTACACGTCCACTTGAAGGGCTGCTTTAACACCATGCATGTAACGTACTGACAGATCCGGCACGGTTGGCCTAGTGCTAGTGGTAAGGCGTCCGCCCCGTGATCGGGAGGTCGTGGGTTCGAACCCCGGCCGGGTCATACCTAAGACTTTAAAATTGGCAATCTAGTGGCTGCTCCGCCTGGCGTCTGGCATTATGGGGTTAGTGCTAGGACTGGTTGGTCCGGTGTCAGAATAATGTGACTGGGTGAGACATGAAGCCTGTGCTGCGACTTCTGTCTTGTGTGTGGCGCACGTTATATGTCAAAGCAGCACCTGATATGGCCCTTCGTGGTCGGCTGGGCGTTAAGCAAACAAACAAACAAACAATCTGTAGTGGTGTTTATGGTATCGTTCACATGCACGGGATGGAATGTAACTCTGAACGACGCGCGAAGTGGACGCTGGAATATTACTTGTTCTCTTTGACACCGAAACAATCCTTCGCTTTTAGCGGTCTAAGGCTGCGTAGGCGAAAGATTCAGAAAAAAACCATGTAACAGGATGAAACGAGAACGAAAACAACTTGTTTATTGTGTTCCGGAGAGTCTCTGCACTTATCGCGGCTTATAAGAAACGTACGTCAGTGCATCGTACTTGCCATCATTCATTATTCACGGTGTTGACGCGTGACGCCTGTTTTCGTACCCAGATTATTGCAATGCCCACCTTCTGACGCTGGGAACGGAATACAGCGGAACTACCCTTTCAAGATCTCCCCCAAAAAGTAAGAGAACACCAGCCCTTCAAAAGGGATAGAATCTGAAACTGGAGGTAGATTTGAAAACGCTTTTTAAAGGGACGAGTCTGGAGAGAAAAATAGGCTCTCAAATGGGGGAAGGTCTCAAAGAAAAAGGGAGGGAGGGGGGGGGGTAAATTGAGTAGAAGTCAGGGTATGATTCAACTGCACGACGTAGCAAAACAGCTTATAATGTCTAAGTTTGGAACACCCAGTTTCTCATGTGCACACTGAATACGGCGTAACAAAACAAATGGCTTTTTTTTAAAGCTGGAGGTTCAGGAGTACAACAAAATGCGTAACCGACGCTAGGTTAGGAAAATTAAAAATGTTATCGATGTCATTTCCCTTATTCAGCAGTCACGTGGAGTATGCCAGATGACTAATACGTCACTTTGACTCCGTGTATATTTTTGTTTCATACGGACATCATAGCAAGGTCTGTTAGTGTCGAAACTTTCACTTGGTGGGAAGTTATAATTACTATTTGTTTGTACAGCTAATTAACTTATTAAAGGCTCTGTCATCAAAGTTCCGGATTTATAAATAGTGACTTCACGCGCAGTTATAAATACTGAAGACTGTGTCTAGCTACGAGCGTTATTTACAACATCGGATATCCCGGGCCCTTTATAAAACAACAAGTCGCGTAAGGCGAAATTACTACATTTAGTCAAGCTGTGGAACTCACAGAATGAAACTGAACGTAGTTCGCCGCTAGTGCAAAAGGCAGTGAAAGTGACGAGCCTGTTTGGCGCGGCAGCGGTTGCGCTGTGCTTCATAGCACGCTTTACTGTACCTCTCTTCGTTTTAACTTTCTGAGCGTGTTTTTAATCCAAACATATCATATCTATATGTTTTTGGAATCAGGAACCGACAAGGAATAAGATGAAATAGTTTTTGAATCGATTTCGGAAATTTAATTTTGATCATAATTTTTATATTTTTAATTTTCAGAGATTGTTTTTAATCCAAATATAACATATGTATATGTTTTTGGAATAGGAAAATGACGAAGAATAAGATGAAATTGTTTTTGGATCGTTTAATAAAAAAATAATTTTAATTACAAGTATCCGATTTTTAATGACCAAACTCACTCATTAGTTTTTAAGCCACCAAGCTGAAATGCAATACCAAACCCCGGCCTTCGTCGAAGATTGATTTGCCAAAATTTCAATCAATTTAATTGAAAAATGAGGGTGTGACAGTGCCGCCTCAACTTTTACAAAAATCCGGATATGACGTCATCAAAGGTATTTATTGAAAAAAAGAAAAAGAGATCCGGGGATATCATACCCAGGAACTCTCATGTCAAATTTCATAAAGATCGGCCCAGTAGTTTAGTCTGAATCGCTCTACACACACACACAGACAGAACACACACACACAGACAGACACACACACACACGACACACTCATACACCACGACCCTCGTCTCGATTCCCCCCTCTATGTTAAAACATTTAGTCAAAACTTGACTAAATGTAAAAAGCTGAGTTTTATTATCATAGTACCTTACATTCCCAGTACATGGATCAAGACCGGCACGGTTGGCCTAGTGGTAAGGCGTCCGCCCCGTGATCGGGAGGTCGTGGGTTCGAACCCCGGCCGGGTCATACCTAAGACTTTAAAATTGGCAATCTAGTGGCTGCTCCGCCTGGCGTCTTGCATTATGGGGTTAGTGCTAGGACTGGTTGGTCCGGTGTCAGAATAATGTGACTGGGTGAGACATGAAGCCTGTGCTGCGACTTCTGTCTTGTGTGTGGCGCACGTTATATGTCAAAGCAGCACCGCCCTGATATGGCCCTTCGTGGTCGGCTGGGCGTTAAGCAAACAAACAAACATGGATCAAGTTGTATTTACACAATGTCCGCACTCTAAGTAAATGTACCAGGAAATTATATAAAGTCACGGGATTTTTCTTTTAAATCTGGCTAAACTGAAACATTTAATTTCCTCGAGCCATGCTAGATATTCTGCCGTGTCAGGTTTTTGGAGGGTTTTTCTACATTCCTGTTATTCTCTATTTTTTGTCTTTGCTGACCTGGGCACTTTGCCAGATTAGGATCCGAAACACACACACACACACACACACACACACACACACACACACACACACACACACACACACACACACACATTATCACGACAAAAACAAATAAAACCCGGGAGCTATTGTCGGAATTGTCCTTATCAGTCACGAATAGGACTGCATGATGAAGTTATTGGGTAATTTGCTGTCTATTTTGGGTTGATAGTGATACTTCAATTCGTATCTCTGCTCTGGGCATACTAGATTTTGTGTCCATTTCATTTCTGTGTAAGTTGGGTGAGAAATACTGTGTGTTGTTTGTTTTGGTGCAATGCAAAGTCCTCCAGACATATAGCAGATCTTCTTGTTGTGCGAGTATTTTTGTTGATTGTTGCGTTGATAATCGGACTGAGTCGAGAATCTGCGTCGTTTATGAATTTCTAGTAGCAAGGTGAGGAAACCATCTGTATCTGTCTCTGTCTGTATGTTTGCCTGTTTGTCTGTAATTCTTTGTGTGTGTGTGTGTGTGTGTGTGTCAGTGTGTGTGTGTGTGTGTGTGTGTGTGTCAGTGTGTGTGTGTGTGTGTGTGTGTGTGTGTGTGTGTGCGTTTGTGTGTGTTTAGGGATGTATCTTCCTTCAACGAACGATATCAGCCATTCCCGTCTGAACGGCATATAATTATAGACTAAGGTTAATTGACTGAGAAGTGGAAGGTTAGCAATTCAGTTTTTTTCCTTATCACTTCTTTACCTTATCGCTTATGATTAATCGTCTGCGTGCAATCATTGTCGCAACCACTACTGCGGATCTTCGACCACCAACTTCACATTTGACACAATTTGTACAGGGTGGTGCCATAAGTCATGCCTATTGGAAGACCTATATATTTGTACAGAAGGCAATGCCTCGTCTCTATTGTTCGGGCAAAGTTGAGAACAGCAGAGAAAGGACCGTGTGAAGGGGGAAGCGTTATTTTCGTAGGTGAGAATACATTGTGTGTTCAATTCAAAGGCAGAGGTTGGAAGTAGAATGAGAAACATTTGTTTTAAGAGCATGAGCGCAGCAAAACAGTAGAGGGGTGGGATGGGGGGTGGGGGGGGGGGGATGGGGTGGTAGGGGGGGGGGGGGTAGGGGGGTGTGTTTGGTTTCGTTGACATAATGCAAAATGCAGCAGAAGCTTAAGAGAGAAATGAAAAGAGATTGGGATATAATACTTTAATACGTGCAGCAAACAAAGGTGACATCCGAACACATTGTTTTCGCGGGCGACAGCTGATTCTGAGTTCATTCGACAGGAGTGAGAATTAGCTGTCTGAATGTCTGCCTTTATCTTTATTTGCTTAATTGTCGCCGTGCATGTCTGTCTGCGAGCCTGCTTTGATTGTCTGTGTGTGCCTGCTTCCCTGTCTTTACGCTATCTTCTAAGCCTTAATTTCTGTTTGTGACTTTTGTCGGCAGTCTTTTTGTCTACCTGCCTGTCTGCCTGTCTGCCTGGCTGCCTGGCTGCCTGTGTTTATCAGTTGTGCATCTGTATTTAGAAGTATCTTTGTCTATGCGTACCTGCGTCTACAAGTACCTGCGTCGATGTGTCTGTGTGTATTGGTATGGATTAGTGTCTATGTGTATCTGCATACAATACAATACAAAACTGTTCAATAATACATGTACTTTATTTCTCAAAATTAGAAATTAGATAATAAGGTATTGTATTGTATTGTATTGTATTGTATTGTATTGTATTGTATTGTATTGTATTGTATTGTATTGTATTGTATTGCACTGTATGCTTCTACCTGTGTCCATTTTTATCTTGGTCTCCATTTTTATCTTGGTCTATTGTGTCTGTGTCTATGATGGTATTAATCCTGACACTTTGCATTCTGCTGAGCTCGCAAGCAGCGACATTGATCATACCTCCGCTCCCCATTCACACACCCACGACGCCCCCCCCCCCCCCCCCCCCCTCGCCTCCCCACTTCCCATCACACTGATTCCCGTTAAGCGGATCACTACGTGGACGATCAATAATGACAGGAGTCATCCAGGGACACCTGTCAGGAATGGCATTCCAGGTGGGATGATTACACACGTGATTGGCCTCCATTTTGTATGCTACAGTGGAACACCCCTTTTAGAACCTCAGAAAATCTGAAGAAAAAATATCAGGTCTTGAATAATATGGAGTCTTCAAATATAGGTCAATTAACAGACGTTATGAACAGAACATCATTAAAAAATTTTATTAAAAGTGGGGAAATGTTACCATATGGGTGGGGATCCGAAAACAGGGGTTCCAGTGTAAAGCAGAACCTTTCGAGGTCAGTCATGTTTTTCTTGCGTAAATATGCTACATAAGGTCGCACACGAGAGCATGCACTGAAGCGTATACTGAATCTGCAGTGAGGCGTGTCGGGGAGCGAGTAAAGGATTAGGTTCTGATTAATTAGCCGTAGCTTCGTTTTCTTGTCATTTTCGGTGGTGCTGCTGCTGTTGCTATTGTTGTTGTTGTTATTATTGATGATGGTGATGGTGATGTCGTTGTCGTTGTGGTTGTTGTTGTTGTTTCTACTGCTGCTGCAGCAGATTGGTGGACCAGACACAGTGAAGAAAACACCAAATGGCCTTGAGAGTAAAAAGCAGCAACCGCTAGAAATAGCCTGACACCAGCGAGAAATGTCTGATCAATGCCACAGGGAGGGTCAAAATCCCTTTCTTTAACAGTCGCAGACACATAGCAACAGACAGCGACGCAAGTACGGACTAGCCGTTTCGCTGAAGATAACTACTGTATCTTAGCAACAAAGTTTCTCTCTTACTCTCTCTCTCTCTCTCTCTCTCTCTCTCTCTCTCTCTTTGTCTCTCTCTCTCTTTTTCTCTCTCTCTCTCCTCTCTCTCTGTCTGTCTCTCTCTCCAATCTCTCTCTTTTTTTTTCTCTCTCTCTCTCTCTCTCTCTCTCTCTCTCTCTCTCTCTCTCTCTCTCTCTCTCTCTCTCTCTCTCTCTCTCTCTCTCTCTCTCTCAAGGACAGATTGTAAGAAAAGGCATAGCCTTAAATCTAAATCCTTGTAAAATGAAGTTCAATTCTATTCATTCAATATTCAACTCTCTCTCTCTCTCTCTCTCTCTCTCTCTCTCTCTCTCTCTCTCTCTCTCTCTCTCTCTCTCTCTCTCTCTCTCTCTCTCTCTCTTCTCCAGTTTCAATCGAATCACGCGACAATGGCAAACTATGACATAACTTCGTGACAATAATAACAACGTGCCAATCTCTCACAACGGCTCAAAATGACTGACATTATTATGGCCGTCGTCATTCGATATAATATCGATGGCATCGTAAAAAGCCCGGAAGGAACAACAGTCTGGTTGAACAAAATACAGAAGAAATCAATGCTTTACCTGCAGTTCCACTGCAAATTTAACGTAGACGATACGCAATCCTCGCAGGTTCAATATAGTGGAAAATGTCACGCCGGAAGGTTGAAGTTTAAACTGCCCTTAATGGATTGAATGACGTCACTTGGTGATACAGACTTTAAACTCCGTTTTCTCCAGTTCCAATGTACATTTTGGGGAACAACTTGAACCAGTGATGTCAATTCTTCACCTGACGTTGCACTGCATCAGTTTGTGTGTACACGATCGAAAAACTTCGTAGTAGAAATTCAAAGTTTGAATTGCTCTTAATATATTGACGGACGTCTTCTATGCGGACTTTAAAAGCCAGCGGCCTCCAGTTTCAATGCACTGGCACATCATTGCAACATAGTCGAAGCTAACTGTCGGCAGCAGAATATCACCCGTCTTTGACCTTTCAGGGGCTGTACACAGCAAGGGATGAGAGGTCTGCTGGAACTAACAAACGAGTCCAGACTAAACACAGGGGCCGAGGTTTTCTTGGTTATTGATTTGTTTCCTTCTTTTCTCGCTTCTTGGTCGGACACCATCACTCAGTATGGAGTGTCCGCCGCCAAGAACACAGCAAATGTTTTTAACGCCCTGAACGTTGTCGAGGTCCTACCCCTAAAGGAGAATGAGTAATTTAACAGCGGGAGAAATGAAAGCCATGTGTGCATTTTAGGGGTTTTGGAGGGACGATTTCGAGTTTGACTCCGTTCTTGTCATGCTCCGGAAGCGTGTAACATACAATCTTGCACACGTACGTTTGCTTTAGAAGCGGCAAAAAAAGGAAAGCGTGAGACATACCGTCAATATGAGGAACAATGGAACCACCACTCGATCGTCTACCCATCAGTCTCTGTGCCCGGCGCAAGACTATCATACAATAACATTAAAGAAGTTTTTGCGCTAACTGTCCGCCAGAAAGGTCAAAACGGGCTAAACATGCGCAATAGATTGCGACTGATATCGCTAACTATAAAGTGATCTTTATAATGACCGCTGTTGATGAGGAACGGATCGCTGCGATGTTTATAGTTTTTACTGAGTGTTGCACTACGAGTGTGCCGTGCAAGGCGTGTCGCTCCGGGCACTGCTAGCTAGTCCCGTGACTTTTCTCCGGGGACAACTAGAACTACACCAGTCTCCTGCCACTCGAGCCTCCCTCCTCCCTACTTCTCAGAGCGGCCAGAACAAGGCCACAGACTTAATCCTCGTGGCACTACTATAGTCCCATTACTTTTCTCGGGACCCTCCCCCTACTTCTCAGAGCAGCTAGGACAGGCTCTCACGATTTTGCTAATACAGTCATCAGTGGTGTTCGACCACCTTGAATAACAAGACTGCCTCTGAGACTCCGTGAAGGACTGGTCTGTGTACATCCTTTGCTGATTGATTGATTGATTGATTGATTGATTGATTGATTGATCGCTGTACGTCCACTATGTCGCAAGGCCAGAACAGACGGAAGGAACTTACAACCTAAATCGTGCAGGGTTACAATGGAGCCTGTCCAAATTAATATGCCGGCTGAAAGGTCAACCAAAAAAACCACAATACATGAAGATGGTGGCCTGGACTGGTGCTCCGTTTGTCATGGCGCCTCGTCGCTGCCCGTATGGAGTTCCTGTCTCAGATTTCGGGCAAACCTTTCGGGCAGCAGTGGCACCGAAGAAGAAATAGCAGGTCTTCTAAATAGCTTTTTTTTAATCAATTCATCAACACATATTATTAGTTTTCTTGAACCTCCTAATCTCTGGGAAAAAAACCCTGTTCTCTTTCGTTCCTTTCTTCTGTCTTTCTTTCTTTAATAATTTCTGTCTTTCTGTATATTTTTCTTCTTTCTTTCTTTCTTTCAAAGTGGTCTCTACAAAAAGCACTGATAAACACAACGACTGCTGTGTACTTCAAAATTATCCCGTTTGGTGCTAGCATGCCGTCATGCACGGGCCCTCAAGATTTGCAAATATATGTACAGTAATCAACGTTGTTCAGTCACCTGGAATACCAAGAATCACTCACGGGCTCTGTGGCGGACTGGTCTATGTACAGTCTCTGCTGATAGATTGATTGATCGCTCCACTGGAGACCATTACACGTCCGCTGTATTGACATAGTTGACTGACACAAGGCCAGGGCAGACTGATAGTGCCGACTGATGTCTTGGCAGACGGTTATGGTGAACATGTACATGACGTACGATCACTGCTGGGTATATATACTGTACTGAGATCACTGCTTTTTTGTCATTTTCACTCATAAGGGTTTTCTACGTTGTTTTGTTTTGTTTTTGTTTTTCTTTGGTTGTTTTTTATTGATCTGGGTTTTGTTTTTCTTTGGTTGCTTTTTATTGATCTGGGATTTGTTTTTCTTTGGTTGGTTTTTATTGATCTGGGTTTTGTTTTTTCTTTGATTTCGTTTTGAGGGGAGTGTTGTTTGATTTTGGTGAGAATTTTATGTGGATGGTTTTTTTTCTCGTTTGTTTGTTTGTTTTGAGGGGGGGGGGGGCGGGATTTGTTTGGCTATAAGACTATCCTGCATTACACTTTACAAGGCCTGTCCCTCTCACCACTGCTGGTCTCGATCGTTCTACTTCCCCCCGGGGAACAACTATATACCAGTCCGTACCCTGTCAACCATCCTCCACGCCCCCACCCCCCCCCCCCCCCCCCCCACTGACCCCCCTACCTCTATACTTTCGCGTGCGACCGATACCAGCAAGCCTATCAAGGTTTGCTAACACAGTAATCAGTGATGTTCTCCCATCTGGAATAACAGGGCGGACTCGAAGGGGCTCAGCGAGTGACGGACTTGCCTTCATCGACGTTGAGTGCTCAGCTGACTGACCGGTCGATTGAGGTCATTGCAAGTCCACATCGCATTCTCTGGACAATCACAAGACCTTAGCAAGACTGATGGCATAGAGCAACGCTGATGGGGTCTATGTCGACCAAAAGAGTGGGATTCCCTGTAGGTGGAGTTCCTGTATACAGGGAATCCAACAGGGTGGAGTTTTTCAATAAAACTTGCAAACCATGCTCGAATAACTAAGAAATATCAAAAAAGATCGAAAAAGATCAAATTCTACCGATATCGCTAAGCATCACGTGACTTTCAGCGATATCAGCGAAACGCTACAGGAACTACACCCTGTGGTATTCCCTGTATACAGTGAATCCACCTTCAGGAACTCCACCTACAGGGAATCCCACTCAGTCTTTTGGTCGACATAGACCCCATCAGCTAGAGCAACCCAGACTGCGGATGGATCCTGAGACCGCTTGCGCTTACGAACGATATGCCACTGAGAAATCTTCGCACAATGACAAGATACACACACTATCGCCATCTATCAGGAGGCCTTTGCACGTTCAAACCCTATGGCCCGGTTCAGCGAACAGTCGCAAAATCGGCAGTAGACTGGTGGCCTGGACTGGCCAAGGCTGGGGATTCTGTGGCCACTTGGGCTTACAAACCGGTATTATACAGCGCTCCCCGGAAACACACTGCAATTTAATGTCTTGGTTGTACCGGTTACCTGCAACTATACAAAACACCGCCTCACAAGAACACAATACAATCTCATTTTCTCTCCTACTCTCGGTGCTTCAATACCCAGTATTCGTAAAGGTATGGAACAACTATAGTCACTATACTACAATCTCATTTTCTCTCCTACTGTCGGTACTTCAATACCTAGTATTCGTACAGGTATGGAACAACTATAGTCACTATACTACAATCTAATTTTCTCTCCTACTGTCGGTACTTCAATACCCAGTATTCGTAAAGGTATGGAACAACTATAGTCACTATACTACAATCTCATTTTCTCTCCTACTGTCGGTACTTCAATACCTAGTATTCGTACAGGTATGGAACAACTATAGTCACTATACTACAATCTAATTTTCTCTCCTACTCTCGGTGCTTCAATACCCAGTATTCGTAAAGGTATGGAACAACTATAATCACTATACTACAATCTAATTTATCTGCCTTTGCACTGAGTAATGTGTTGTTATAAACTGCCGTGCAAAACCACACAACGATCTAATATCTCTGCCTTGTCCGTCAGTACTTCACTTCCAATTTCTTGTAGACATGATCGTACAACTCCAAAACACACTGTACTACGATCTTAATCCTTCCGTACTTCGCAACAACCATTACCCGAAACTAGAGGGCCCTACAACTACAAAACACACTAAAAACATCTTCATTTCACTTCCACACCACCCCCAAAGAACACTACAATCTAATTTCGCCGCCTTGTCCGTTGGTACTTCGCTACCCATTACTCATAGACGGGATCGTGCAACTCCAAAACACACTGTACGACGATTAAATTGCTCTGCTTTGTCCTAGCCGGGCTTACTTCGCTACTAGCACCATCACTCTCGTAGTGCAGAGGACCCTACAACTTCTTCCGTCCACCAAATCACTCTATCGATCGCCTCCGGAGCTCGAGGACTAGTGAATTTGATTGAAGCTCAATTCAGGCATTGACTCGCCAAGCCTTCTCGCTGCCAAGGGATCGAGAAACCTTACAGAAACATCAATCACTGATAACTGCGGCGAGACAGCCCGTCATTTGGTCTAGCGCCTTTGATAACAGTGTCGGCGAAATTAGTAGTACCGTGCTGACAAAGTGGTATCGTTCGTTGCACATTGCCACAGTACTATGGCGTTGGACAGTAAAGGGCTGTTCCCTGTGACATAATGGGCGGCAAAATGTGTAAACAAAGGTAGTAGTCTCACGGTTGCTGCATAGTGTTCCGTTGGACATAACGATAAGAAAACAGCAAAAGGTGGCCATACTACCGTGAAGCATGGTGTTCCGGTCGGCAATAAATCAGTCTGAACCTTGAAAGCCAACAAAGGTGATCTCAATCATTACTCAGTAGTCACTACTGAAGCTTGTGCTTCGATCGGCCCGCACCGTCAATGATCACAAAACACTGAGTTATAACTGAAGATGGTCTTCACGCGTAATGCCGGCATAGTGTTCCAGTGATTGGCCCACTAAAAGCAAGGTCAGTGTACTACTTAAGCATCCCCGTTTACCACGGCGATCGGCACAAATGATCAGAAAACAATACTGGTTGGTCATTGAACATGACATGGCTACCGTTAGGTATGGTGATCTGCACCTGAAAACTGAGTCTAAAAGTAAACAAAGGTGATCTTGCTACTTTCGCATGGTTTATAGGCACAATTAGAAGACAAAATAAAAAATAAAAATATTAAAAATAACTCAAAGCAGTTTCAGCTTGATGGATTATGTTTACAAGATTCACTGCAGCCTGTTGTTTTCGTGGAAAAAAAGTCTTGAGGTGTTTCTGTTCCAATTATAGCGGAGACTTGCCTTGAACTTCGGAACAGAGATTCTGTGAAGGGCCAGAGGCAGCGTTGAGAAGGTTGGTGCAGAAAATAAATGGTGACGGTGCACCGCCGGACATTAACTGCGTGCCGTATACTCTGCAGTAAATGAGACTTTGGCTTGTCACTTACGATCGTCTGACAACTCTAAACTTATAAAGGTCATGTTTAGACATGTTTGGATACTCATTTAAATTCTTTGCTGACGTGTGTGTGTGTGTGTGTGTTGTGTGTATGTGTGTGTGTGTGTGCGTGTGTGTGTGTGTGTGTTGGTAATTCCATAGGGTCTTTCCCTCACTGATCAAGTTCCTTTCAGCTGAGTCTCGATTGTCTACAACGCACAGTTTCTGCGTGCAAGGTTGATGGATGCCTTCCAGAGAAACACAAAAATGCCGCTCTTAATCTATGCTAATTTATCAAATCACTCTTAACAGGGGAACGGTTTCGTTAAGAAAGCTTTTCTGCTTCAGAGTCCCGAACCTTTGCTCTGCTCATCATTTTGTTCAGTGTTGGTAATGATCCATAACACCATCAGATAAAAACAGTGCGAATTAATTTAGAAACTCAAATAGATACTCAAAGATGTGATCTGGCCACTACGTGCAAGGTTCATTGCTGTTAAGGGGAAAAGGTAGGACTGATTGAAAGCAAAGACGGATATCAGGGAGAATTACAGTCTACGGAGATTACCTAAACACAGCCGTTTAAATCGGTGTTGGTAATTCGACGTTCAAATGCTGCCTTAATGTTATCTTGGTATGCGAAGTGACAGTATTCCAAACACCAGCTCGAAGTGTGTATCTCCTTTGGAAAATTAAGACAGTTTTCTGGTCAGGATTATTCCTTTAAACAAGAGTTAATTTCAGACAAAAGTTTAAAAAGTCAAAAAAGGAACTTTATCTCGTGTAAATGTTAAGAAATGTCTGTGTGAGTGTCCCTTTGATAAATTATGAAAGTGTGCCCTCTTCTATATCCCCCTTTATCCTAACCCTATCCATTCTTCAGTGTATAAACAAAGTCTTATTAGGTAGGAAGTCTTTAATTTGGGGGGTCTTAGAAGAGGGTGTGTGTGGGAGGGGGGGGTGACCGGACCGTCCAATGTAGTCCGCGTCTTATCGTGCAAGGTCGACCTCGTCGTGCATTGATTTGAGAAAGTACGGTAACGCGGCGGGCGAGGGGGTTTCCAATGCTACAGCCATTCTGATTGGTCTGTCGCCTCTCGCGCCGAGCTTCGGCCATGCATTCTAAAGGCTTCGTGTAGTAGTGTGTTTGACACAGTTCCGAGGCTACGGACTTTTTCGCTCGTTTAGCGTGTGAAAGAGCGACGTGTGCTTGAGTTCTGAGGCTTTGTTTGCAGTTTTCTTTGGTGGATTTTGTGTTCAAGGATCTATTGTTGCTTGAGGAGTAGCGTACTTTGTGTGGTTTTATTGCATTCTTTGTGGATTGTTATCGAGGAGAGAGAGGGGAAAGAGATTGCTGTGGATTGTTACAAAGCCTACGCGATGCGGCGATTTGTTTTGGTGGACAGGTGGGTGTTTTCTTTCTTCACAGAAGTCTCATGATCGCTCACGCCTTCTTTCTTTCTTCTGGGAGAGAAGGGTTGCTCTGTGACACACTCTCTCTCTCTCTCTCTCTCTCTCTCTCTCTCTCTCTCTCTCTCTCTCTCTCTCTCTCTCTCTCTCTCTCTCTCTCACACACACACACTCTCACACACTCTCTGTATCTGTATCTGAGAAAAAAATTACGTTGAAAAACCACTTCTGGAATTTGATCAACGGAAGGGAGGAGCGCATGTAAATAAGTCCTAGACTGGGTGGAGATGAGATTTAAGATCTCCACAGATCCTGCCAGAACTCTCTCTCTCTCTCTCTCTCTCAGTCTCTCTCTCTCTCTCTCTCTCTCTCTCTCTCTCTCTCTCTCTCTCTC
>NC_090247.1:49042858-49045358 GCF_037325665.1 Littorina saxatilis | reverse complement strand
AAGGTTAATTGTGAACAAGCTTGCGCAGCACAAATAAAGCACAGTAGTGAACAAGGAACTTACTCGATAAATATCAACAGGGGGCCGACAAATGGTTTAAATGTGAAATATATGGGTGTGGGTCTGAAACAAACAAACCATGTGAACCCCCCCGGGCCGCATGCCTTCGATGTAGTGATTGAAAAAAAGGATGTTCTCAAATGGTTCAATTCACATTTGGTCTGATTCTCAAATGGTACCGGTATACTTCGCCCCCCCCGCAGGCCTAGGATTAAAAAAAAATTAATTATTTTATTTTAAACATTAAAAAAATTAGTTAGAACTTAGAGTAAGAATGGGGAATAATCTATTTTTATGCACAAGGTCAAGGGGTCTACAATAATGTTTGCACGTTTGAAAAGTTGCCGAAAAAAAATTATGACTAGTATTATTTCATTATGCTTTGTCGAATCATAGCATTTAAAACTTAAAAATTGAGGGAAAAAAGTTATTATTATCACACGCCGAAACCACACGCCGAAGCATATCCGGTCGATCGATCGGCCCATGTCTGCCAGTAGCGGTTAGGTATAATAGCACTAAATTCACTAACTGAGCAAGTGCTGAGTGACCAAACAACACTCACTCACTTACACTGGTCAGCATACCGCCGCAGCTATGCTTTGTTTCCACGTTATTGCTCTTTTATTAAAACTAAAGGAGAAACACTCCGCTTTCGTAAATGTGTGCGATGTTTACCTGTTATGTACTCATGTCACAAAGTTGAACTTGAAATAATAATAACAATAATAATAATTACAATGTCCACGGAAAAGGTACACAGTCAACCAGTTAAAGTTGATTATCTGGTTCAGTATCACATTCCATCAAAGAAAACTATAGCATTGAGGTTTGAGTATTAGAGGTTATAGTGCGGATAAGAGATTCACAGACTTAGTCTGTGAACTCTGTTTCCATGGTGACAAAGTTAAGACTATTATTTTATTATTATTATGAATCAGTCCCTGGTTGTTGTAAACCTGTGTCTTTTCTTTTAATGTTTGAACTAGTAAGTGTCTCTTCGCCAGAAAGCTGCTCCACCATACTCACATCAATAATTATATAATTTATAGCGATTGGCAAAGAATCAAAAAAGACGAAAGGTAGGTTTATAAAACGTTACGAAGCATTCGCGTTATGGCACATGAATCTATCTTACTTTTCGTGTGTGTGTTTTGCTTGATGTGTATGGGTGGGTGGGTTTTTTTCTCTTGAAGTTTGAACGTCTGAAGCCTCTCTGTTTCGGATTATTTTTATTACTTAAAGTATATACTTGATGCAAACGTCATGTCTGCAACACAATTATAATTCAAACGAACGCTCGCGAGTTCTGTCGCTGCAAGATTACGCTTGGCCTGGTGGTGGCCACGGCGATTCGCGAAATTAATTCTGGCCTTTGCTCCCGAAGCATGGCGATCTTAGTAGAGAACGCTATGTCCCGAAGGCTTTGGCTTTCCCCCTTTGTCTCACAATCATATTTCATTCCACGGCAAAGGCTGGCTTCCATTCAAGGCTGCCAACTTTTTCTTGACGCATGAGGCGATAGCGAGGGTTGGAAACGTTCAGTGGAAAAATAATGCTTTGGTTGTCTTTGAGGTCAAATTCGCAAGAAAGCTTCTCTAAAATGGCGTCTTCGATACTGTATCTTTTAAGGCGTAAGGGTCACCCAGATTGTCGGACCAAAACTGTAATTTTTTTATTCAGTCACTTGCAATCAATGAATTGGCTTGATGTTTGGTAGTTTTCTTCAAAAATCATTATATTTTCAGAAAACATCAAGTTTGAATACCTACATTAAGTAGAACAACTGACAAAATTATTTAATTCGTAAAATAATGGGCAAAATAAACCTGCAAAAATGCTAATTTTAGCATTTTTGAAATATCTCTTGGGGAAAAACTAAGTGTCCAATTGAAAAATAAATTGGCACTCATATTTAAAGCATCATTACCTACAGTATGTTCTAAAAGCTTTCTGTTTTGTTGGAAATGTTGCTTTTAGTAGCATTAGCAAAAGAATACTATAATTCTATATTATTATGATATATCACACAATAAAAAAAAATCTATTTTTCTGATTATCAGCTTCATTCTAGAACAAACTATAGCCAGTCAAGTGAACATTTGATGTGCAAAGTTTCAATGGAATAGGTGAATATTTAAAAAAGTTTTTAATTCAGACAGTGCAGCTGCCTGTGATTTCGCGCGAACTTTCACCACATTAAACAGCAAAAAGTTCAACATCTATCAGTTTATGTCCTTTATGGGGGGGTCATCAAGAGATTAGAATCAAAACTATCTTCACTTGAGCTACTGTCTGATTCATCATCTGTGTCTGACTGTTCTGAGCAGTTTTTGGAATCAAATTCATCATCAGAACCGATAATTTCATTCAACAGAGGCCTTGATTAAAGGGATTTTTAATTCCCACCAACCTACTTTGACCACTTATTGCAAGAAAA
>NC_090247.1:48964353-49042658 GCF_037325665.1 Littorina saxatilis | reverse complement strand
GGGGACTTTCACGCGTATTTTCCCAATGGTTTAAATTTCCTGCAAGTTTAACCTGACCCATTCCAAACGTTCGCGTGACATTTACACGTAACTCAACAGACCTTGTGCCGTAACACTTTGAACAGTGTGAACCTCATGCTGAGTTGATGGTTCCCCCCGGGGTCAGGCAAGACATTGATGGTCGTGTCGATTTGGAGGGGTGTCGTAACGCCATAACGGGAAGGCACTGTGTTAAACTAATCAACTAATGGCCGGAATCCACTTGTGTTATGGCACTGTCGACTTTCCCTGGAGTTTGTGTGGGAGGGGGAGTTATGTCATGATGGAACCTCTATGACTATAAGCTAGTAAACGACAATTTTGCACGAGAGAGAGGGAGAGATAGATATAGGGAGAGACACACACACACAACACACACACACACAAACACACACATATTTTGTATGGCAGGCGGACATATTGGCTTATGAGATTACCAATCTTTTTTGGTCGTTTCCTCTCAGTTCTGTGGTAAGTTACAAAGATTTTACCATCAGGGTAAGTTATATGGCGTGTGGCTACTCTGTCTTGCCTGTCCGTTCGTCTGTATGTGCGTGCACGTGTGCATGTACTGAGAAACTAAGTCACACCCATATTCGACCATCTCACACTGAGTTCTTAATAACTCCACACCGCATGTACTCTGCGCTCAATACAAAACTCGCACATTCAGAGACCTCCATCCGTTGTCAGATTAAGACAGATGGTCTGGCGGCCCTCACATTTCACAAGTGTTCGTAACAGGGCACTTTATCGCTAATATCAGGTGTAACGCTGTCGCTCCATCTGCCATTACACTCAATTATCGTCACGTTAGAGCGCTCAGACCAAAGCCTCCATTGCATTAGACTGCTCTGGGTGGCACCAGAGGCAGCAGGACAAAGGCTGGCGGCCAGAAGCCTGATGTAATCTTGTGCGTCAGGTGTACAAACACTGTCGGTCACGCTCTTGCCTGTATCAATAGATCTCAATACTGTGGAAATACTGTAGTATAGATCTGTCTCGGTCTTCTCCAGGTCTGTCCCGAGGTGGAAGACGGTTGGGATCCGATTTTATTTGTTTGGAAGTGAAGGCGTGTTTGTTTGTTTGCACAGAAGCATTACTCTGCGTGTTCAGTTCTCTGTGTCTTTGTGGATGTTGGAGATGAGGGAGATTTTCGTAGTGTTGATCGGTATTGGTAGGATGGTTAGCACACTGTCCAACACTGTCACGAACTTGCGCGTATACTGTATGGAAATTGAAATGCATTCAAAATGTGTATACAAATAGATACACGCACGGAAAGGTACGCATACACATGATGGCCATTCATGCGCACATGAAAAGCAAACTGGCACAGGCTCAAACGCACGGCCACACATGCATACTATTCTGTCTCTGTCTGTCTCTGTCTCTGTCTCTCTCTCTCTCTCTCTCTCTCTCTCTCTCTCTCTCTCTCTCTCTCTCTCTCTCTCTCTCTCTCCCCCTCTCTCTCTGTCTCTCTCTCCCCCTGTCTCTGTCTCTCTCTCTCTCAGTCTCTCTCTCTCTCAGTCTCTCTCTCAGTCTCTCTCTCTCTCTCTCTCTCTCTCTCTCTCTCTCTCTCTCTCTCTCTCTCTCTCTCTCTCTCTTTCTCACGCGGGAAGTCTGTATAGTTAATAAGACAGATCGACCATACGTTTACAAGCGTATCAATTCCAGCACGCTTGTAAGAGAATGTTATGCTAAAATTGCAGTCGTATTCGTTGTCCTGCATGGTAACATCTGCGAGTTCTATACACGTCGAATTTGCACAGAATGTACCGTACGTGTACATTTATACTTGTGTATACACACGCCCGATGCTTACTCCCATTTCAGACCATCATATGCAGAACCCGTGCTTGATCTAGCGTTTGTTATTCATCGTTATAATGGAAGGACTCAGCTGGAGTTCATAGAGTATTGATTGCAACCTGACGAGATTTATAATATCTTGTGCTTTAAGCCGGCAGAGTATTGCGAAGAGCTCTTTTGTGTGGTACGTGTGGTTCGTTTTGTGAAACTTTTCAACAACATGCCTGTCGGTGGTAAGTTTCGTAATACAAGCTGTGATAATATTGTATTGTTCTTTGTATCTTTACAAAATGGTTCTATGCGTAAAAGCCCACTCGTGCAAAAAAAACCGAGTTCACATGGTATAGTTGCGCGGCACCCCACGAACGCAGAAAAAGAAGAATAAGAAACGTACCGTTACGCATTACTTACATTGGTTGTTAAGTGGAATTAAGCAGGGACATTTCTCATGTTTCACTTGTCAACGCTTGCTCAACGATAAATTACAAGTGGAAGATTTATGACATGAAAAATGTGTCAAGGTCAAATTGATTCTTTTATCAATATTCCCTGATCTATTTTTATTGGACGAGACAAACGCAGACAATTTGGAAAATGTCCAAGTATGATCTGGAGTCAAAACGAAAAAAAAAGTATTAAAAACAGCAATCATGATTTGTTTTAGTCATGTTTCGAAACTAATTTATATAACACATTCCGGTTTGCGATGTTTATCCAAAACAGAGCGTAGACTTTTCTGTTTTCATAAAGTTCTTTAAGTGTATGAAGTCATCAGCGTGGCCAGATGAGCAAGGCTTGATTTTCCTGTTTCAAATGTGGGCGTTCTATAGGTCTATTTGTGTGTGTGTGTGTGTTTATAGTCTCATACCGACATACATGCATGTAATAGACCCACAGTCAGGAATGTATTACAAGTCAGTCTACTACAGATGTCCGATGCTGAAAACACTTGTTAAAAGTCTCAAGAGTTTATCGTGTTCTCGTATGGTTCTCTATGAAAGCAGCCGCCATTTTAAACGCTCCAATAGCCGGTTCCATAACTCTTATTGGAAGGAGGGGACCTGCTATAACTTTTTGGCCGACATAAGGCTCTATGCGCGGTCCATGCATTAGAAATAAGAGACTTTTTGGAGTCCACAGACTTTATTACCGTGACGTCATTAAATTAGGCTCCTATGTAGGGGCCATGCATTGGGCTGCAAATTGCTGTATTTTGAAACAAATGCAAAGATTGCACGCAAACCCCGTAAAGAGCTGATTAACTTTCTTTTCTTTTAAGGCGCAATATTACTTGTTTCCGACTCATTGGAATATATATTATATCTGTATAAGATCGAAGGGTTCGCAGAGTTAGTTAGTTTGGTTATGTGTTGTTGTTGTGGTTGTTGTTGTGGTTATGGTTATTGTTGTTGTTGTGTTGTGTGTTTGTTTGATTGAATGATTTGTGTGTGTGTATTTGTTTGTTTCTTTGTTCAAATTGCTGTCGCTCCCGTTCCCTTGTTTTTTTCACAGGTCAAAGAAACCATGTTGCGCTTGTCAACAAGGGAACTCCATGTAGCTGTAGGGCACTCATTAATAAATCTTCCTTTCGGTCTACTGTGTGCGCAATGCATACATCTATATATATATACGACTTGTGTCTGTTTGTGTGTGTGTGTGTGTATCCGCGATGCACGGCCAAGGTTCTTGATGGATCTTTTTCAAATTTGGTGGCCATATTCAGCTACACCCTGGACACAACCTGCTCGATGAGATATTTGAACACGTGCTCTCAGCGCGCAGCGCTGAACCGATTTTGGTTTTTCTCTGGATCCATTCCCAGTAACTCTTCCTTATCTTCTCCAGTGTTTTCAACGTTTATCTCCCTTCCTTCGTGTGGCGTCAATCCATATTCCCGTTTCTATTTTTAGAAGGTCACTGTCGACAACGCTCAATCCATATTCCCGTTATACTATTTTTACAAGGTCACTGTCCCGGCGAAGCCGGGTATTACTCTTCTCCAGTGTTTTGCGCGTTTATCTCCCTTCCTTCGTGCAAAGCCTTCCCGGCGAAGCCGTACCCGGCGAAGCGGGTATTCATCTAGTATAATTATATATAAAAGTCCTTCCTATGACATGTGTCAAACATCGCTCGCTGATCGATTAGTCAGCAAGTCATCAACTTGACAGGCAAAATTTTACGAAAGTGCAGAGCCCGCACTTTTGTTACATTTTCATTACTGTATGTGTTTGCTGTAAACGATGAAATGGTGGTCTACTGCCAATGAAAGAATAGGGGATGGTCAACAAACAGACACGCAGAGAAATACACACACACACATAGAAACGCTCGCGCGCCGAACACACGTCATTAATGCACGCCCACGCACGCACACGCACACGCACACACACACACACACACACACACACACACACACACACACACACACACACAAATACACACACACACACACACACACACACACACACTGCCCTTGTACATCGGTTTTCTGCATTTTCATGTATTAGTTATTATCACTTTTGTATGGCTTGCGAAAGAGCCCAATGGGAGATGATTATACTCTTTCGCGTTTCATCATTTTTACCTAACAGTCGCCCCCGGTTGCGTGTGCAAGAACTGTGACAGACTCGTAATTCTGTCGGCCACAACAGCACAGAAAGGATTATTCAAGTAGTATCATATTCGTTAATCCATTAGTATCGTATTCTCTTGACCTATCGATCTGTGTCTTTGTGCCGTAACGGTTCGTAATGATGTCTCGGTCACGGGGACCTCCTCGTGGCGAGATTTTGACGAGATGAGACGAGGCGTTGCGTGCAGTCTCGGTTGGCCTAGGCCTGGTTATGTTACATAACAGCGTCGTGCGTAGAATAATGGGGTGGGGGGGGGGGGCGTCGGTCTGTCGTCAGTCGTTTATTCAATTTCAAGTAACCTGATTTCATTGTATTGATTTCTTCTCTCCCAAGCCTGCTGCCTTGCCTCCCAAGATTTGTGTGCAGCGTGCGATGGTGCTCTTTACAGTAGGCCTACTTTGTCGAGAAGTATAGCACTAATTCCTCATAAAGTACTGTACAACTCGTCAAATACAAAACGTCAGACATATATGCGTTTGTGTGTAGGTCTGTGCTACGATGCTGTTTATGTTTAAATCAGTTATACTACCAGAAAGCCATGTTATGCACTTTTTAGTTAAACTTTGATTGTATGATGTTGTTGTTTGGTTTTTGTTGTTGTTTGTTTTAAATTCTGAATTCAAACTTGGAAATGCAGCTGACCGACTAGTGATTATATTGTGTACGTGCATTCTGTATACATTCTCAACATGTGGGTCCAACTTGGAAACTCAAAAGCTCTGCAGAGCAAGCGAGGAGTTTGTTTTTAATATGAAGCTAGTGTATCATCAACTTTCAACTTTGAAATATATGTGTAACCATGTATGTTTCCGTGTGCTGCAGGTCTGTCGCGGGGCCATGACGGGGGCGGGGTGTCGACAGAGGACAGCAGCCATGACAGCGAGGAACCCCACAGTCACAGCGACCTCATCATCCAGCGACTCGGGGA
Organism: Littorina saxatilis; assembly: GCF_037325665.1. NCBI lineage: Eukaryota > Metazoa > Mollusca > Gastropoda > Littorinimorpha > Littorinidae > Littorina > Littorina saxatilis. The sequence continues at coordinate 49,037,246 of NC_090247.1, read as the reverse complement.
AGGGTCAGAACTGCGCCAGTATCTCGCTCCTGAGGTAAGCTCACTTATGAGAATCTTCAGACTTTTGGCTGAAATCAGACTTTTTTTGAAGCTCGAAGGAGCATCTTTTGAGAAACAGTCCCGGAATTTGATCACTATTTCGAACTCTTAAGTTAATTTTTCAGACTATCTCACACTTCCCAGTTCCCATGCCTGTAAGATCCCTGTCCTGTGTGGAAGATGTGCACGGAGCACTTACATTTCTTCTGGAGGCGAAAGCGGTTAAAGGCAGAGACCTTCCCGTGTAAACGATTCGGCTTATCATCTCAGATATGCTCAGTCTTTTACAGGGGATAACACCAGTTAAGACCTACCTAGGCTTTTATATAATAGAAGTAAATGAAATATCCCTCAGCTCTAACTTATACCAAGCATCAACATCCTGCTTGCTTCCTGAGCAAAGTCAGATTTTGGGTGATTAGGCTACTTGATTGCACAGATTGCCGTTAGTGTCCGTTAAGAAATTAATTTATCAAGCAGTTCCCACTATGCACAGGAGGGACACATATTGTTGATTTTCGGTACGTTTCCAAGGGGAGGGATGGTCTTCTTCCGTGTAGAACTAGAAGCCGTGCCAAATCAAAGATGGCGAACGGGACTGTTCACACGAGAATTACTGTGCCTTTAAAGCGTGTTGCAGGACGTCGTATAGGGGAGATCGAACCCAAATTGACACGCAGACATATTTTGAAATTCACGCTGGAGTGTGACTTTTACATTGCAGGAGAGAGAAAAAATTGAAACTGGACTTCGGTTTGGTTTGGTCACGATCCTCCCTGAAAGTTATGACAACGGTCCACCCTCTTAGACTGGTCGTGTTGAGCGTCAGTGACGTCATTAGCCATGGTGGTTTTCCCATTGCAAGATCTGCATGAAGATCCTGATCGTTTACACGGGAAGGACCGTGCCGTGACAGTTCGTTTGGTTTGTTTTTTGTCTGTCTTTGTGTCTGTCTACCTACCCCTTCTTTACATACTCTTAACTCTATTGTCTTATTCGTCATTTTTTAAGCTGATGTTTTTGACAGTTGTTTACTTCGTAAACTCCTTCACTTCAAAAGCAGGATAGTACAATGCAGTGGAGTGTAGAAACACGACGCCACCGTGACCTAACCGAGATTTCTCGATGAGTACACCATTCGGACCACCTTCGTTTCTCTTTTCCTGGGCACCTCAAGCGTAACGCCAGCATATAATCAACCCTAGGGAGTACGTAAAGATACGAAAGAAGCAGACACCCAGACCAATCTTTGCCCAGACTGCGACAAGCACTTCACAGAAATCCCCATTGCGCATATTCTGGGTCTTCAAATCGTCCGAGAGTGTAGATAAAAAGCTGTCTGCTGCAAGAAAACGTTGTTCGACCTCAAATCGTTTTTATTCTGTGGTTCTTTATTTGTGCGATAAGTCTTTCGTGAGCAGGGAGAGAAACTGCTATCTGCTTCACAAAATGGTGTGTGGCCTGGATCGCTCTTTTGCTTTCATTGGCTCTTCATTTGTGAGGCCATGTGTTTTGATGTGCCTTGAAGCGAGCTGAGGTAAGCCAGACTCCTGCCAAAACTAAATGAAACGGAAATAAAGAAGAGGGGAAAAAACAGAAGAGAACCGTCTCCATCAGAGTTTATCCGCTCTAAATGTTGTTGCAAACTCCTTTTGGAGAACAAAACTCAACTTTCAATATTGTGTTTTTATGGAAACTGCCCCCCCCCCCCCCTCCCCACCCGCCTCCCAAATTCGGAGTATGACTGCCGAAATGATGGGAGAGAAAAAAACCGGTCGTACACGTAAACTCAAACACACAAGTGTACGCGGCTGTTGCAGCCCACGAAGGCAAAAGAAGACTGTCAGACTGTCTGCAGATAATCAGCTTGAAGAATGACGGGCGCAATGGCCTAGTAGATAAGACACAGGCACGGCACCCCAAGTGGAATGGTCGTGGGTTCGATTCCTGGCCTGGTGGGTTGAGGGTGGATATTTTTCAGATCTCCCAAGTAACTTTATGTGCAGACCTACCAGTGCCTTATCCCCCTTCGTGTGCACACGCAAGGACAAGACCAAGTGCGCACGGAAAAGATCCTGTAATCCATGTTCGTTGGATTGTAGATAATATAGCATGCATCCCCCGAAAGCGACGTATGGCTGCCTAAATCAGTGGCGGGGTAAAAAAAAAACACGTTAAAACCATGGGAGTTTCAGCCCATGAACGAAGAAGAAGAAGAAGAAGCTTCAAGAATGCCACAGAAATGAAACAAAGATTTCAGCTTAAAAAAGTAGAAGAAGACATCAACAGCTACAGTATAGCTTTGTGAGCAGCGAATTCTTCACCAACAAGCAGTTTTAGATGATGTTGGCCATTCTGACAATCACTGAATCAGACATGTTAATGTCATCTGAAGAAGATCTCGAGGACAAGGACATCTAAGCGAACTGAATTTTTCGGAACAGATTGCTGTTTTCCACTAAACGTGAATAATGCTGATTTAGACACAAAAAAAGCAACAGCTTAAACAAACTAAATCCCAGAAGCAAAATTAATATGTTCGGATAATTTGAAGGGCTGTTTAGAGACTCGTCTTCAGCTGAACAAAACAGCGCTTGATTTGAAGTTGAGAAGCTTTTGCGCAGCCTCGGCAATTTCTACGGAAAAATTAAAACGGCTTGCAGAACTGGAGGAAAAATAGAGAAGAAAACGCCGAAATGTTCTTCTAACAAAACAAAAAAAAGGCAAAGTGAACGTTGGTGGAAGGGAACATGTGGGCGGATGAAAGATGAAGAATGAGACGAGAGGGGTTAAAAGAGATGGACTTCAAACGATTGACTAAAATAAAGCGCAAGGGAAAAAGGAACTGAGGACTAAAATATATATAAAAGACATATTATATATCTAACGGCAAGCTGTGACCCATAGCCCAAGAACACATAATAACACTTTTTCTTTCTGTCCACTAGTTTCATGATTCTCTTTGGTTTAGAGTCAGAAATATACATCCATAACAAATAGTGCACACAACGTTGACCACAGCAAATGGGCCGAAAAATACTGTACAACATTAAATAGCTACAAGACGATTTGGAAATAAGGGTTTTTCGTGTTGCAACAAATGTCCCTCATGTGACAGCAAATTGCCCTATTCACCAGTTCTTTAGTTTTTGTGGTTGCCGAACTGGCGATCACTGAAGAACAAGAAAAAGAAGGAACGCAGCTCGTAAAAAATAACGTACCATCGTCTTACAATAAACCTACACGAGTCGCTGACTAACCAATACTGCCTGATAACAAAGTCCGGCCTGTGTACATACACAGTAAATCTATGACGGCTTACTAGTGCCAAAACCTCGGAATTGTAATTATCAAGGGAAAATTAGTAATTTTCCCTTGATAATTACCATTTTCACGTGTTTATTACTAATTTTCCCGGGAAAATTACTAATTTTCCCGGAATAATTACTAATTTTCCCGGAATAATTACTAACTTTCACCTGTTAATTACTAATTTTTAGTTTTGGCTCACTTCCTGACGGATTGCTAGTGCCAAAACTAAAAATAAGTAATTTTCCCGTGAAAATTAGTAACTAACAGGTGAAAACAGTAACTGACAGCGTTAATTAGTAATTATCACGTGATAATGGGTAACTCCAGGTTTTGGCACTAGTAAACCGTCATAGGGCTTACTAGTGCCAAAACCTCATAATTGTAATTATCAAGGGAAAATTAGTAATTTTCCCTTGATAATTGCCATTTTCACGTGTTAATTACTAATTTTCCCGGGAAAATTACTAACTTTCACCTGTTAATTACTAATTTTTAGTTTTGGCTCACTTCCTGACGGATTGCTAGTGCCAAAACTAAAAATTAGTCATTTTCCCGTGAAAATTACTAATTATCCCGTGAAAATGAGTAACTAACGAGTGAAAACAGTAACTGACAACGTTAATTAGTAATTATCACGTGATAATAGGTAACCCCAGGTTTTGGCACTAGTAAGCCGTCATATAAATCCCCCGACTTGTATGCTGGCCTATCTGTAATGGAATGTAGAATCATCGCGTATAAAGACGCCAGACTGCCAGTGTCTTCTTATTGTCTTCTCGTTATCTGAGACAGAGGGGTAATGAGCGTTATTTGTACTGTACCACGCACCAACCAACCCCCGAAAAAACCGAATTACTCCATAAATAGCCGTGATAAAGATGGCTATACAAGGGAAGTGGGGGGGGGGGGGGGGGGGGGGCACCCGTGCAAAAGGAAACGAGCGTGCGTGGGAGTTACAGCTTATGAACGAAGGATAATAATAACAAGAAGATCATCCCTCTAAATACATGACTGAGAAACAGAGACGCGCTTCCTTAATATCTTGTTGTCAGTTCGATTTTCTCTTTAACTGTACGCATTTCTCTTGTTCAATTGTACGTCTTGTGAGTTACTTCAACGTATTTAATTTGTCATTGCCCTTACTTCGGTCTTCTGGATTTAGATTATCATCGTCAGATTAAAATCGTCTGACGCCTCCCTTTTAAGAACACTTTTTATGCGTCAAATATGTATACGCATTTATTCTGGTAACCCTGTTTAAACTATCAGTTCCGTTTTTGAGTCACTTGAGAAAAAGTGACTCTATGTAATCGGTCAGTGTTAGTCTGTCCGGCCGGCCGTAGACACCACCTTAACGTTGGACTTTTCTCGGAAACTATCAAAGCGATCCGGCTCATATTTTGTTTAGTCGTGACCTCCAATGACCTCTACACTTTAACGATGGTTTCGTTGACCTTTGACCTTTTTCAAGGTCACAGGTCAGCGTCAAAGGAAAAATTAGACATTTTATATCTTTGACAAAGTTCATCGGATGTGATTGAAACTTTGTAGGATTATTCTTTACATCAAAGTATTTACATCTGTAGCCTTTTACGAACGTTATCAGAAAAACAAGGGAGATAACTAGCCTTTTCTGTTCGGCAACACACAACTTAACGTTGGGCTTTTCTCGGAAACTATAAAAGTGACCGGGCTCAAATTTTATGTGAACGTGACTCCCAGTGACCTCTACACTTTGACGTCTGCTTTGGTGACCTTTGACCTTTTTCAAGGTCACAGGTATGTCTTGAAGGAAAAAAATTGAAATATCATATCTCTGAAACTATTCATCGGATTTGATTCAAACTTTATAGGATTATTCTTTACATCAAATTATTTACATCTGTATTGTGTTGTGAATAGCAATTTCTTCCTGTCCATCTGATGCCTCATATAATATTCAGAACTGCGAAAGTGACTCGATCGAGCGTTTGCTCTTCTTGTTAAACTATCAGCTCCGTTATGGAATCAATTGCACCACCATTTAATTTATGAGTTGTCCTTGAAATCAAACGGCTTCTGATTACTACCATCTTCTAGTTCTAGGCATATTCAAGACAAACTCCGTTTTTCAAAAATGCGACTCTTTTGTAAATGTTGAAGACGTCAAAAACTGCTAGACCCTCCGATTTCAGCTAAAAATAAAAAGCGCCCAACAAATATTTCACACACTTACAAACAACCGAAAACGTTTCATATTAACAGGCAAAATCCCTCAATGCTTTCTGTTCTGTTTGTTTGTTTTTTATGTTTTTTAACACAAAAGCCTAAACGTTTCAATTGAAAAAAATATCAAAAACCCCGCACTCGTTCTTTGTTTCTAATAAGGAGGCAAGAGCGCAAAGCCAAGCCTTGAAAAACAAAGACTGCAACCACGGCCCTCAATGGAACCAGCCCTATTTCTGTCGCTCAAGCGTCTGCACGGCATTCACACGGAGTTTGTGTGTGAATCAACTACACTGCAACAACAAAGCAAAGCAAAAATGGGTCTTGAAATGAAAAATGAGAAAAATGTTACACAAGGCGCCGCCCCCGTCAGTCTGTGGTTTTGAATGACGCAACTAAATCTCATTTTCAAGCGTGTGCTTCTAACCTTTGCTCTCCCCCTCCCCCCTCCCTAAACCCTCGCCCCCTCCCTCCTTCTTCCCGCCTTCCAGTCTTTATTTAGTGCCCCTTGTAGATTTGTTTTGTTGTTTTATTTTCAAGTCGACGACAGCTTGTAGGGTGTGCAGGGAGGAGAAAGTGTCGTATTTTCTCGTCTCCTTAGAATTGTTGTTGTTGTTGTTGTTGTTGTTGTTGTTGTTGTTGTTGTTGTTGTTGTTGTTGTTGTTGTTGTTGTTGTTGTTGTTGTTGTTTGCATTTACGGAAAGCTACTTGGCATTTTTTCAACATCTTGTAGAACAGAATTTCTGGAAGTTCTCTTCGCTTTATTAAAACATCCCTTCCAGAATACATGAACAAAATGCTGTCACCAATATTGAGGGAACCTGAAAGAAACGGGTACTCTCTCACCCAGTGTGCACCCGAACTACCTTGGCCGAACTAGACTCGTCGTAGTACATACCCTCGTGCTGGTCCAGACTTGTAGAAAATAGGACACGAAACGGTTAACATTTAATTTCGGGCTCTCTAGAAGCATGGAGACTGAAACAAAACAGTTACGAATTAAAACTAATGTGTTCACAAACAATCAAGATCGTCCCGTGAATAATCTAACTCGTAGACAAACAACATTCAAACCTCAATGCAACCTGGAAATTTGGTCACGCAAAAAAGACGACTGCAGATGCGTAGCTGAATTTTCGCCTGGGCGATAATTGATTATGATCTACGCCTGCGTTGATACCAGGATTATCTCTCTCCCGATAACGTAGCACTGTTGGCTAAAGTTCTTGTCGTCTAATTACAAAATATAAACAAATGCCGGCTGTGTTGCAATCTTGGACAGTAAAACACAGCACGAACGGCATTGTACTTTTTGCGTCTCCTGGTTTTTACGTACGTAACTTTACTTTCTTTGTTTCCACCGTCTCACCCTTCCTTCCTTCCTTCCTTCCTTCCTTCTTTCATGAACGCCCCCGAAAGATTACTTTTTCTATGTCTGTGTCCCCCTGCCTCCCCTTCTCCCCCTATTTTCAGCCGACCCACGCCCTCCGCGGGCCTCATAAAGCCTGAAGACCAGATGAGATTGTATGATGTAAAGGGGCCGTGCAGTCGGCGGCAGAGGCTATCGTCTTTCAGACCCCGACTCTCCTGGGGTGCCAATCTCTGCAACTCAAATTCTCTAACGTCTTCTAGAGCCCCCTCTGCCCCTCCCTCATACATACCCCCTTCCCGATTCTTCACGCCTGTTTAGCGCCCAGGCAAAAAGCCAGTCTCCTTTCTCTCGTAAAAATAAAGACTTTCTGTTTTACATTTTTGTGAAGGAGCAGACTCAGACTTCTGTGAAACTGAAAGCAAAAACGCCTCATTCTGTAATGTTGACTTGGAGAGGAGGTACAAATTGGCTGCTGTGTATATTGCAATCAATGGACTTCGTTTGAGTGAGTAAGTCTGTTGTGCTTTTGTTTCACTCAAGTCCTTGTGTGTATTTTTTTTATGAAAAAGCTAAATGTGAAATTGTGTGATAACATCGCCTTGATCTGGAATGCCTCCTGCAAATAGATGTCTGTTGCGCTTTAATTCACTGGAATCCACTTTTGTTTTTTTAGTTTTTTTAAAGCAAAACGTGTACTTGCGTGGAACAAAATCGCCTCTGTCTGTGCGAGTGAAGAGGTCTGTTGCGTTGTGCTTTCATTCACGCGAGCCTATTTGTCTTGGTTTTTCGTGGGAACTTTTCTGGAGCCGGAAAACCTTGAAGTCATATTTTTAGATTTTCCCGACTTTTGGACCTGAGAGGTTCATTCATTTTTTTGGAAAAGGTGAAAGATTGAAGTGTGTGCTTGAGTTTTGGGGTTGTGAAACTGGCAGGCTTCAGTGGTAAAAAATGGCGAGCTTCAGATTAGGAGCATATCTATTCGGAGTTCCAGTGTTGGACTTTGCTGAGTTTGATGACGATGCATCAAAGAACCTTCGTAAAAGGTAAGTCGAGAAAGGGGGCAAGATTGTTTTCGTTCTTCTTCTTTCGCAGCATGTTAGCGGATGAAAAAAAATGAATAGGTAAGAAAATGAATTAATACATAATTATACTCATACATAAACAAATAAAAGGTACATGTATGCATTATACCCGCGCATCTGACTTCACGGTGCTCAATTGACAACATTAAGAAGGGCTTGTACCAAAGACGCTGTGGATTATCATTGCCTGATCTGGCATTTTCTGAGAAAGTCAACTTAAATGTTGATTTTTGTATTATTTGTAAATGGTTCTCATTTAGCTGTTAGCGGGCGTAAAGCGTAAATATCCAAGGTGGCCCAGATTGACAAGACTTTTGTCTTGCCGTAGAGGAATTTAGAGACCTCCCATATTTGAATTCTAGCGTGTGTATTGTATGTAGAACACTACACACGCAAACCGCTGCAGTGGTCAACGTTTTCCTGTGCCTCGTCCGTTTCTGGTGTGAGTTTTCTCAAGAATCTGAAGGTCCAAAACAAAGCGTCCAGTCCTTTTCAACGACGCTGGCTCTTTGTTTAGATGTGTTTGTCCTTTCGCCCCTTCCGGAGCCGGACTGAACTCCACACTTCCCTTCACATTCTAAACAACACAAACTCGGACTTTGTAAACTGGCAGCCTGGGCAGTGTGAGATCACCTTTTTCGTTCTTTCTTTCCTGGAGTCTTTTGATCATAGTTCAAAGTGTACAAGAGCTGTCGGGGAGAACAGTTGGGAGTCGTCGCCGGGGAAAGACCGACCGCTGAGGTGGTGGTCGGAATATATCGGGTCAAGCAGAAAGCTATCCGGCGCATATATATCTGCGCCCGATAAGATGAAAGCTAACTCGCAGACTTGATGATGTCTGGCGATTCGGATAAACGCCTCTGTGTTTTGTGAAAACTCCTTTTTCATCGGGATCGCGGCACTTGAGCGCTGCTGGTGGTGGTGTAAACAGACTCTCTTGGCAGAGCGTGTTTTGGATCGTCGTGTTGTTGGATTGTTCTGCCTTTGGATTGTACGTGAATGTTGCTGGGCATGATATGAATTCATTCATAAAGAGTTAAAATTGAAATGTATTGAGGTTACGAGGTGGAAAATGAAGTCAGTTTAAGACGTCTGTTTTACGTACAAAAACATCTTCAAACTGTCTTATATATTATAGCTAAGCTGGGTGATAGTCAAGAAAGCTCACGGTTTTGAGTGAACATTAATTTTCTTGTACATTGTCTCAAAGTGCGCAGAACACATAAAATACCGTCCTTCAGGGGACGCTCGATAACAGATACAGTGGCGGATTTAGGGAGGGCGAAGAGGAAAAAAGATAGAGAGAGAGAGAGATGATTAAATGACAGTTTCTGAGCTCAGGTGGCCCTGGATTGCAGCATTTTGCTTCCATGAGACAAAAATACGGGGGGGGGGGGGGGGTGGCATGCCCCCGGACCCCCCTACCATGCCCCCTACCCCTACCATGTTCGGGCGCTTTGCGCCTTCAAGTTTGTGCAAAAAAGTTTTCCCCCCTTCCTTAAGATCGTTGCATGCTTGCAGCTTGTATTGATGTAGTGTTTCGTTGTTCACTTGTGTGCTGAATGCTGCTCCACATGCTTTTTTGCTTTGCTTTGTATGTATATGTATGTTTGTTTGTTTTTTCATATTTTTTTTTCATTGTAAAGCGCTTAGAAAACGTAAAGCGCTCTATAAATCTCCCATATTATTATTATTATTATCCGTCCTTGAGATACCTAACGTCAACAAATCGGAGACTATCAAAACGCGGTGTTCTTAGGAACTGTCAACACAGTTATCAAACAAAAGAACAGAAACATGGTAAGAATGTCGAAAACCTATCCCGAGTGAGATACTACAGAGCAAACCTTCTCAGATTCAGTTTCTGGTCTGTCCTCTCGAAGCTGTCAGAAAGAGCTCGGCTGTGACACGACAAAATATATTCTAAAATAATCATCGAGACACAGGAGCTAAAACTTCATGAGCATATAAACATACAGGCCGTGACACGACCAAAGATATTCTACTGCCACGCTAGGAGTAGAATATCTTCGACACGACGGAAAAAGATCAGTTCACCAGAGTGATATTCTGACATGATTCTGTGTTCTATCTCAATCTGTGTTCTCGGCGACTTTGTTTGCTTGTTCCTGAGGAAATGAACATGTTTCTTCAGTTTGTATTTTGGAATATGATAGGTAAGTAAAACACATGTTCTTTGTTAGGGATTTGACTGGTACATGAAACAGACGTGGTGTTTTGGATAGTCGTTTTGAAAACCAACCGGGTTGAGATGTCAAGAGGAAGGCACAGATCATTTCTTGGCAAACTTCAAGTGTCAATCAAAACTGTCAGCAAACAAATTATGTGATTTCCTGTTGTACTCTGGGCATTGTCGAGTCATTGTGCGTATGTAAATATATACAGGAATTTAAACTTCGTCTGAAAACACACCCTTTCAATCTCTCTCTCTCTCTCTCTCTCTCTCTCTCTCTCTCTCTCTCTCTCTTTCTCTCTCTCTCTCTCTCTCATAATATTTTGCTTAATTTCGATCACTTGTTCTATTTTATTTTAGTTCCTGTACTTTGTTTTTTTGCTATGGATTTACCAACGGAAACTCGTCGTCACAAATAGTGAGGACGAAAATAATCTTGCACTGAATGTGCAACAAGGGAACATGGGTGGGGTGGTAGGTGTGTCCCAATGTGCTGAGTCAGTTTTGTTTGTTTGCTACTCATAAAAAGAAAGGGTTTGGACACTCAGAAACCTCGGTTGTATAAACAACCTGCATTTACAGCAAACATTCGTCACGTCATTGAACACACCGGTTCGTACTAGGTTTCCCCCAGAAGACCGCCGTGTTGCTACACGTGGAAGTCATTCGAAACCACTGGAGCTGAATGCTGGAGACCTTGGCGAAGACTCGAGTTTTATGGCATGGCCTGATTCCCTTCATCCCCCCACCCCTCCCACTGGGTCACTGTGCCGTTGGAACGTGCTGCGGAGAATTAGAGACGTTGCGGAGAAAACGACCCAATTCCCTCTACGAAACCGAGACAAGAATGACGTAATCTTTCTCGTCTCAGACTGATGGCATAATAACATCCATGCATGAGGATCTTCAGACGTTATGCAGAAATCGGACTTTTTGTGAGCTCCAAGATGTAGTTTTTGTGATCCGTCCTCGGGATTAATGTACTGTTTGTAACCTGAACCATAACAGTCATTTTCAGTTGTTTCCATGTATCCTTATTCCCGTGACTGAAAATTTTATTTGATCAGAATGATGCCAGCAAGTCCATCGGGATATCCTTCCGGGGGAAGGCAGAACGGATGTTCATCAGAAGTCTGAGACGAGAAAATGACGTTATCTTTGTCTCGTGTCCGTAATGTGAGTTAGTTCGTTTTCCCCGCAACCTCTAGATTGTGTGATAAGCTTGTGCGGTAGCTCTGCAAGGTTGTGATTTAAATGCAGATAGTGAAAGTTGAAACTCGGAAGAGGATTACACAAAAGAGTACAAAGGGAGTGCTATTTGCAACTTTGATGCGAAAGCTGATTTTTTTAAGGCTGAAATGCCGACAAAGACTGGGCGAAAGAGAAGAGACAGCTGAAATGGGAGACCGTTAGTAGCAGACTTTAAAGATAAAAAAAATCTGATAATGATACGTTTTAAGAGTAGAGGAAGGGGATGAAGTCTTTGTTTTAAATGCAAAGTTGGAAGCCTTGAGCTGGGATTTTATCAAATTATGCACGTGTCGAAAAAAAGAAAAGAGAAAGAAATAAAAGAAAGACTTCACGTCAGGATGTGACACCGTCCTAGATGCAGTCTTGAATATTGAAATTAGCCTCCAGACTGGACAAAGGAAGAGAAAAGCAATGGTGTTTGGCTTAGAGTGATGCTCTAAATAAGATGAAGATTCTACCAGAGAAGAAGAGTTGCAGTCGGGCAGCTAATATTGTAGGTTCTTGAAAGGGGTGAAAGAAGATGATGTCCGTCTGGACGCGGGAAAATGAAACTAAACTGATTTTATGCCGTGTTTTTGCCGTGTGAGAGTGACAATGTCAATGAGTGGTAAAACGGTAGATGCGTTCATGAAGGAGAGAGAGAGAGAGTGATAGCGAGAGAGAAGAAGAAGAAGAAGAAGAACAGATGCCCCAAACTCATTTAAATGGCATTTTTTTTAAGATTGAATTTGAGGCCGTAAACAAGACGAAATGTTAAATGCGGATTTTGGCGGTTGAAAAAATATAGCATGTATGGAAATAAAAGAAACATTTCTTTTATATTCTAATCTGAGAACAAATGGTAGATGGAAATACGCAAACATCACGCACGCAAGCACGCACTCACGCACGCACACACACACACACACACACACACACACACACACACACACACACACACACACACACACACACACACGCACACACACTCGTCGCGATATAACCTTCGTGGTTGAAAACGACGTTAAACACCAAATAAAGAAAGAAAGCACACACACGCACACACTTGTCTAGAATCAAATGGAATACCGGGTATTTGGTCTCATTTGACAAAACACGCCCTTTCTGATACCCGATCCTTTCACCCTCCCTTGCCTCTTGCTGCAAGAAAATGAGATGGGAGAACAAAAAAGAGCTAGTTTTGTCTCAGGAAAACAGGAAAGAACTCGTTTTGTCCTAGGAGAACAGGAAAGAACTCGTTTTTCATGGGTTTGTCATTTGTCACGCAAGCATTTGTACCCCAAGGCTGGCCACTAGAATTGTATTCAAGCTATTTTCTCTCAAAAGGATTGCCCTGACTATATGTGTTGTGTTTCTGCCTAACTGCTTCTCTTTCTACCATTTTTAACATTACTTGTTGTGTATTCGTGAACTGTCAAAATTGGTCTCACAGATCTTGCACGATGGTAAAATTTGACCGAAAACGGCAATGGTTGCAAACACTGTCAACTTTTCAAAACGGAAGGAAATACTTGAGTTATTTACTTTATGCTGCAGAAGGCATGACTGAAAACAATTATGAGGATGTATACCAGAGCAAGGTAGACCCTTCTTCAAGTACTCTCTCAACACATCTTTTTTTTACAGAAATTGGTCAAAGTACACCTTGAAGGATTCGGTAAATGTGTCTCAGACTATTTTCGTTCAGAAAAGTCACCAGCCATGCTGAGTGGACACCCAACTGGTTACTGAAAGATCACGCATGCGTTGCCCTTTGTTTCCGTTGACGTCAGAAGTTTCCTTTCGCGTTTCAGGTTACGATTTTAACTCCCAAGCGTCTTGGCAACTAAAAAAAACACAACTTGACAGCATAATTACTTGAGAATTAATTTTCTGGTGGGTTTTTTTCTGTGTGTTTGCAGCTGTCAGATGAAGAAGAAGACAATGGCAGTAGCGGCAGTCTGGATACGATGATGGAGACCGACTCTCAGCTGTCCTACGGTCGCCAGGCCGGCGCCATCCGCAAGGCGGGGTGAGTAGCGATGATGAGCAGGAGGAGGACGACGACAACGACGACGATGATGATGATGATGATGATGATGATGATGATGATGATGATGATGTAGTATGTGTGTGGTCCTGATAAGATAAATAGACTTTCGTTTCAGTTTTCAGTTCAGAATCAGTTATTATTGATGTCCCTTTCGATGACGACAAAGAGGAAGGTATAAATACATACAGGTATAAGCATCTGTTGTACGTGCCTAGCTGGTACTGGTAGCATTGTTTCTGAGCAGGAAAATAGGAGAAAAAGAGGACGGAAAGATATAAAGGCCAACCTGTGTCCAAAAATGTGACTCGAAATAAATCATGACCATCGTATATCGATAAACAGCAAATGACAGCTTGAACTGGAAAAACACGCCCTAAGATGCCAGACATTGATTGCCCCGTGCGGTGGAGGCCCACGAGAAGCTGTGGGGAACAGTAGAGTCACTGCGGCGGACCGAGGACTTACGTTAAATATTGACAATGTAGCGTGGTCAGAAATGCAAAAGAAGAAGAACGGAAAAAACAAAAGTTCATTCTTTGAATAATGACGTATATCTAAACCCCAAATATAACTAAAGTATGATCATGCATGAGCTTGTCGAAACCCTGTTGAACAATTCGATCGTGTTGCAGATGGCTGGTCGTGAAGAACTGGCTTATTCACAAGAAGAAGAAAATCGAGCTTGCCCCCAGGAGGACATGGAAGAGGTACTGGGTGTGCCTCAAAGGAACCACGCTGCTCTTCTTCGACTCTGGGGAGGAGAGTGCTGCCAACCAGAACGCTGTGCCAAGGCATATTCTGGGTAAGTCCCGATGCTTTGGTTGACTAACATGTGTGTAGGCTTGGCTGGTTGCTTGGTTGCTTGGCCTGGCACCTGGGTTGGTAGAGAACTGGGCTTGTGATCCTAGAGTCACGGATTCGTATCCAGGTCGGGACGGAGGGATTGCGAGACTGTTAGCAGTAAGAGGCCAGGTGTGTGCTTGATTTCGAATCTCAAAGATTCCCGGGAATGGTAGACTTCCCATTGCACATTAAAAAAAAATCGCTTTTCTGTGAGAAGCCTGGCTTGATCTTTTGATTCTAAAAGGGAGGTGGGGTTTCAGGTTTAGAAACTAAATGGAAAAATGAAGATGAAGGAAGGCGTCCTGGAGAGGGTGGGGTGGGGGGTTCGGTGGAGGGTGTTTTTAAGTTTTTGGAGGGAATTTGAGATCTGGGTGATGTGAGGAAATGCACTAGTGGGATCAAACGATCTGGCCCTGGGGAATGAAAAGGTCTTCTCGTCTCGGAAAAAGAGAAACTTTGTAGGGATTACGCTATGGGTTTTTTTCACAAGAAATGAAATCAAAGACACGGTCAGAGGTGAATTGATACAAGAACTTTTTTTCTTCTATGGAAGCAAAACTGCGCAGTCGAGTATTCAGAAATTAATATTCAAGAAAAACAAATTGGTATATATATGTTACAGGCAATCCGTGAAGTTAGGAAATTCGCGTATTTCCTGATTCATTTAGGAAATACATGTTTATCCTAAACAGCTTAGGAAATACATGAATTTCCTAAAAGAGTTAGGAAATTCACGTATTTCCTAAAATAAAACGCCAACAATTACATGGATTTCCTGATCTATAAATACACCCAAACGAAGAGCGCCGAATACTTGTGTGAACTGTGAACTATTCACGAATTTCGTGAAAATAAGAGACGATTTGTACACGGACTATGAATTTGTTGTCAATCTGCCAGGAAGTTGAACAAGTGTTCACAAGTTAGTGAAATGTGTTGTGTTTCTTGTGTGACCAAGGCATTCACATTTTATAAATCAGTGGAGTGTGGACCTGTACAAAATGGAAGCTCGGGAACATTTTTTAAGGAATTTAAGGGCAGAAAAGGACACCACATACCTGATAACACGGGAGGAATATGGAGACATCATACAGGAAGTGAAAAAAGCGTACGCCACAACTTCTGGAAAATCTCGTCGAGACTACTATCTTATCAAAAAGTAAGTTATCTCTCTCCTCTCTTGAAAGTTAGCGCCTCTCTCTGTTTTATTTACCCCCTCCCCCCCCCCCCCGCCACCCGCTCTCTCTCGCTCTCTCTCTCTCTCTCTCTCTCGCTCTCTCTCGCTCTCTCTCTCTCTCTTTCTCTCTCCGATCTGTCTCTCGGTCTCGTTCTCTGTCTGTCTCTCGGTCTCGTTCTCTGTCTGTTTCTCGGTCTCGTTCTCTGTCTGTCTCTCGGTCTCGTTCTCTGTCTGTCTCTCGGTCTCGTTCTCTGTCTGTCTCTCGGTCTCGTTCTCTGTCTGTCTCTCGGTCTCTCATGTCCTCATGCACCACCGCTTTTGTTTTATATACCCCCACCCCCCCGCCACTCTCTCTCTCTCTCTCTCTCTCTCTCTCTCTCTCTCTCTCTCTCTCTCTCTCTCTCTCTCCCCCTCTCCGATCTGTCTCTCGGTCTCCTTCTCATACTATGCTCCCTTTCCAGGTATGAGGTCATGCAATGTGGAGACGTGGAAAAGCTCATGAGAAAGCGAGGTGATTCCACAACAACACCTCTGTACTTCGCTGCTGTAGAGGACATGTTTGACATCATTCATCGAGCTCACTTGGCTACTGGACATGGCGGCAGAGACCGTATGCTGAAGGACATAGGCAGAAAATATGCCAACATCCCAAAGCAAGCTGTGGGGCTCTACAAAACCCACTGTGAAGAGTGTCAAAGAAAGCACAAACGACCAAAAGTGAAAGGGGTGGTTGTGAATCCCATTCTGACAGCTGATGTATTGTCTCGGTGCCAGGTAGATCTCATTGACATGCAGTCTCTTCCTAGTGGGGACTTCAAATGGATTTTAGTTTATCAAGATCACTTTTCCAAATATGTACTGCTTCGTCCACTCATGTCAAAAAGAGCAGCTGAAGTTGCACACCAGCTTGTCGACATTTTCCTGACTTTTGGAGCTCCCGCCATCCTTCAGTCCGACAATGGATCAGAATTTACTGCTAAAGTTATCTCAGACGTTGCAAAACTTTGGCCAACTTTGAAATTAGTTCACGGAAAACCAAGATACCCACAATCACAAGGGTCGGTTGAGCGAGCGAACGGAGACATCAAAGACATGCTTGTGGCGTGGATGAATGACAACAGGACAACAGAATGGAGTTGGGGTCTGAAATTTGTTCAGTTCATGAAGAACTCGAGCCACCATGCAGGCATCGGGCACACTCCCTTCAAAGCAATGTTTGGTGTCGACGTCAAAGTCGGTCTTCAGTCTACCCCGCTTCCCGATGAAATCGTGCAAATGATAAGCACAGAGGAAGAGTTGGAGCAGGTGGCACAACTACAGCAACGTCGTCGACTCGAGCACAATGCAGAACCGGAGCAGGCGACCCTTTATGCATCATCAGTCGTTAAAGACCCTTTTGATAACCTGCCAGATACTTTTTCTGGAACTGGATATGTTTCAGCTACCACTGATCATGCAACATCAAATGTAGACATTGTTCATACATTTAACGTGCCGCTTCCTTCAGATCAGACGTCTATGACAGTTCACACACTGGATTTTCTAGCAGTTGAGAGAGCACCAGGTGTGTCAGTTGCACCAGGTGTGTCAGTTGAGGGAGTACCAGGTGTGTCAGTTGCACCAGGTGTGTCAGTTGAGGGAGTACCAGGTGTGTCGGTTGAGGGACCATCATTTAACCAGCCGCTTCCTTCAGATCAGACGTCTATGACAGTTCACACACTGTCAGTCGAGGGAGTACCAGGTGTGTCAGTTGAGGGAGTACCAGGTGTGTCAGCTGAGGGAGTGCCAGGTGTGTCAGTTGAGGGACCATCAGGTGTGTCAATTGAGGAAGTAACAGGTGTGTCAGTGGACAGTCATTTAGATAAAATACGGGAGACGCGCAAGAGAACTCAGCAAGCAACGACGAACCAAGCGGAGCGAATGCTAAAGAGAAGCAGGACAAATCTGATGGCAGCAAACAAAAGTGACAGCGTCATGATTCCAATTCCATTGGTGGATCGAGGTAGAGGGGATCCTCGTAACATCATTGCCATTGTCTTGAACAGAAATGAAAATGACATGTACAAGCTTGGGGTTAGAAAGGGTGTACTGAAGGGCAGATACTCCAGGAATCAGTTTGACGTCTGTCAAGAACACTTTCTAAGTGAAGATTCTGTTGATCTCACCAATGCTGTCTCACTCCGCGAAGCAGTTATAAGCGAATCTCTTGGGGGAGGTCAGGGCTTCATCAAGTGCAACTGCGTTGGTGAGAAAGGAAGGAAATGTGCAACAAAGAAATGCAAATGTTTCAAAAATAAACTAAAATGCAACAGCAGGTGCCATGGAAGTCTCACGTGTGAAAACAAATGCTGACTCAAGCAGATTTCATTGTGACTGAAACAAGGTGGCGCAAGTTTACTTTTATTATGCTCGTTTTTTAATCCCAGTATGTTCATATGATCGAGAGTAGTATAATGTTGTGAATAAATGCATCTTTTTTAAACTGTGTTTAAATTGTGTTTCTCCGTGCCATGGAAGTCTCGCGTGTAAAAACAAATGCTGATTCAAGCAGATTTTATTGTGACTGAAACAAGATGGCGCAAGTTTACTTGATGATGATGATTCTTAAAATTTGTTTCCCACGGGAACTAGAGCCTATTAGGGACATGAGGTGTTTATGTGCTAAAAAGTTTACTTTGATAATTGCTAACTGTTTTAGTCCAATATTTTCATATGATCGAGAGTAGTACAATTTTGTGAATAAGTGCATTTTTTTTAACTGTTTCCCCGTGCCATGGAAGGCTCGAGTGTAAAAACAAATGCTGATTTTACTTTTGTACTGCATTGTTTTTGTAAACATGGCCTATTAGGGGCATGAGGTGTTTATGTGCTAAAAAGTTTACTTTGATTATGCTAATTGTTTTAGTCCAATATGTTCATATGATCGAGAGTAGTACAATTTTGTGAATAAGTGCATTTTTTAAACTTTGCTTTTTTTAAACAAATGTTTCCCCGTTTTATTAAATGATAATTGAATAAATGTAGCAAAATGAAAGGGACTATTTCTCATTTCTTTACAATTTTCGTGCATCGTTTGGGTGTATTTATAGATCAGGAAATCCATGTAATTGTTGGCGTTTTATTTTAGGAAATACGTGAATTTCCTAACTCTTTTAGGAAATTCATGTATTTCCTAAGCTGTTTAGGATAAACATGTATTTCCTAAATGAATCAGGAAATACGCGAATTTCCTGACTTCACGGATTGCCTGTAACATATACACAAAACAGAAATTAGTCGAACGCTAAAGAAGAAGGAGTTAATAAGTCGAAGAAGCTTTTCTCTTGGTAGGGCACTACACTGAAATACTTGGAGATGCGTAGCGGCTGTCTCTATATCTGCATGTACCTTCGTGTGTTTGTATGTGGAGAGACAGAGCTAGAGTCCGTAAGAGAGAATTCGGAGGGGGGGGGCCGAGGGGGTGTTACTGCTGCTCCAATCGTCGAATTGCACATATGCACGCTCGCTCGCCCGCACACACACACACACACACTCGCACGCACTCACGCACGCACGCACACACATACACACACACACACACACACGCACATGCAAGACGGGCTTTCGAAAAAGAGTCAACACAGACTTTTTTTTACATTTCTCAAAACACCCATATGGAGGACAGAAAAAAAGTCAAATGTCGGTGCTGAGTGGGCGGTTCACCGCCCCCCTTAAAACCTTATTACCAGGCAGGAAAAGGAAGGGAGAAAAAAGACACAGCCTTTGTGTTAAAAAAAGGCACGGACGAGAATGTCTCGTATTCTCGAAGGTGTGAAAGAGTGCGGGAGCTAATAGGATCGCCATCTTTGAACGGTACGTAACCCTCAGCCACAGATGACGGTTCCCCGTTAGCTCAGCGGTTTAGACCACGTGCCCTAGTCGCCTTGGTTAGCACGTGCGTGTAAGAATGAAGGGGAAGGGGGAGGACAAAAGAGTGTCTCCAGGCTTGTGCCTCAGCGTTACAAGGGGGAAGGGGGTGTCAGAAGGGGAGGGGTGCAGAAATGAGTTTGTGTGTCCATGACAAGAATGGGGGGGGGGGGGGGGTGTAACTTAACTTCGGAAGAGTGTCTCAGAGAGTGTCACGTGTATCTGTGACAAGAAGGGCACTGGTGATGGGGGACGAAAGAGTGTCTCTGAGTTTGTGTGTCAGGGACAGGGGGGGGGGGGGGGGGGGGGGGGGGGCTAAAAGAGTGTGTCGGAGTATTGCCGTTGCCATGTTTCCGAGTTAGGGTGTCAGTAAAAAGGGAGGAGGGGGGGGGGGAGTGAATGCCTGCCAGTCAGTGGTGGGGGAGGGGGGGGGGTCTGTTCAAAAGAGTGTCTCCGAGTTTGTGTGTCTGTGACAAACATTACATTCGGTGTGACGAAGACTTGAGAAGGTGGAGGTTGCTTGGTGCTAACTGGCTGGCTCGACTAACACTTGCTCGCTGTCACAGGTGCAGGAAGATGGCACAATTGTGTTTTCCCCTGGCCCCCTAGTTGTTGAGATTTTGCAACTTCCCCAATGAGCGCCATTAGAACGATGGCTTCGATGCAGTTACAACACTTCTGGAGACATTTTTCTAACCCCCCCCCCCCCTATCCCCCACCTCCCAGCCTGTGTCCAAATACCAGCAAAGGCAGTATCATTGTTTGCCATGCGACCAGAGAGAAAAGATGGGAATATTTCATTATATGATTTTTACCTTTATAGTTTTGTCAACATGGACATTGGGGTATTCACATGAAATGACTTCTTGTTGATCTGACTGAAATTGAGATATATGTCAAATGCGTACAAAATACGCAAACAGAGTGGGGTTTTTTTTAGAGAATGTGTTTACCTGTAGGAACATGTTAAGTAGCAAAACATTTTTTTAACAGAAAAAGAAGTGCAGGTAAAGGCGGACAAAGGTGTCATCTTTTCAGATTCTGATTTTTTTTTTAAAAACAAAATGTTACCACCATCCGTTGAAAAAGCGCAGGTATTAATATGTATACATGGCAACTTGTTTAAACCACCACCACCCCCATCCCCCATCCTCCTTCTCCAACCGTAGGCCACCACTGACTCTTTCTACCTCCACCTTGTAAACATGTGGTCTGCCAAGAGAGTGAACAAAAAACAGAAGGCACCGTTATCAGGTAGCTAGCTATACGGTATGATCACGCTTCCCGTATACTCTTTCTCACTCACATGAGACATTTGCGGTTGTAATTGAACCACCGGACAAGAGTGCTGGAACAACACTACTCAATGTGCTCTGCAATAACCGTGTACACTGTTACCGGTGCCTGTGTTTGCACAGACACAAACGGGTCTCGCTGGGTGAAAAAGATCTATGACCATCGCAGCGACCTGCATTACATAGCCACGTTGTTGTTGAGTGGACTGGGGGCTTAAAGTGAGGTCAAATTTGCGCGCTGTGCACAAGGGGTGAAACGGGGGTTGGTGTGGGTGGAAAAACTTGCGTATAGGCGAGGATACGTACTTGCATGAACAGACAGAATGTCTGAAAACTCTTTCGCAACAATTCTCTTGATTGCTGGGAGGAGTAGGTAATGAGAATGATCGGCATTGACTGACAGCACCTAACTACAGTCAGTGGGACGGTTACCCCCCTAACCAGAAGTCTTTGCGCAAATGAAATAAACAGTTCGCTGGCTGGCTGTCAGCCTGTCTCTCTGTCTGAGGCACTCTCTGTGTCTGTCTGTGGCTGTCTGTCTCTCTCTCAGTCTCTCTCTCTCTCTCTCTCTCTCTCTCTCTCTCTCTCTCTCTCTCTCCCTCTCTCTCTCTCTCTTCTCTCTCTCCTTCTCTCTCTCTCTCTCTCTCTCTCTCTCTCTCTCTCTCTCTCTCTCTCTCTCTCTCTCTCTCTCTCTCTCTCTCTTTCTCTCTCTCTCTCTCTTCCATCCCTTCCCTTCCTTCACTGTTCATGCCTCATCTTTAGTAATATGTTCGAAACAAAAATGTTATGGTTTTTTTTTCAGTAATTGAAGGAGGAATTGCTCAAGCTGTCCCAGAGCATCCCAAACGAGAAAATATCTTCTCCTTGAGTACTGCGTGTGGAGATGCCTATCTGTTTCAGGTAAAGAAAACACATACAGTTTATTAGTATGAAATTGTGTATAGTACCAGTTGTCTGTGCAAGAGTCGGTGTTTCTCTGTCTCTTTGAAACCTGCACTAATGCGTGCTTATGGGCACACTTAGTCTCTCACATTCTAGCAGACACGTGCGCACACACAAAACTATGCTTGCACGCACGCACACACTCACACACACACACACACACACACACACACACACACACACACACATATGCAGACCCACGCACACACACTCACACTCACACACACACACACATGCAGACCCACGCACACACGCATGCATGCACACACCTTACACACACACACACACACACACACACGCGTGCGCGCGCAAGCCTCAGCTGTTTTCTTTACTCTTTCATTTCTTTTATTTTCTGTTGCGTTTCTTGTCCTTTCTTTTCCCCACTTGTGTTTGTTATCGTGTGCAATCTGTGTACAGATGGTCGTTCATAAACATCTGGGTCATGAGAGTGAGGAGGGTGTGGGGAGACTGAATTTGATGCCTGCCCTGCAAGCATGTGTGTGACATTTACACACTAGAGTGATCCCAGGCTGTGACGTTTAGTGGGTGCACAACAGCTGCAATGTCCATGGGGATCGGAAAACATTTAGTAAAACTAAAAGTTTTCACAGTAGCAAAGTAAGCTGCTTTTCCTAAAACCACAAAGGGGTAATAGGATTTAGCACAGGCTTTCAGGCTTTTCACAAGTAGAAGAGACTTTGTTTTCCCAGTAAAAAGGTTCTCTCTCTCTCTCTCTCTCTCTCTCTCTCTCTCTCTCTCTCTCTCTCTCTCTCTCTCTCTCTCTCTCTCTCTCTCTCTCTCTCTCTCTCTCTCTCTCTCTCTCTCAATGGACTGAGCTAAATCACATGTCCCTTAACCCCAAAAAAACAAAAAGCATGAAAATAACAACTAGGCAAAAACGCCAGAACATAACCTCAATATTTCACTATCTAACGGTTAATGATAAACTTGTTGAAAAAGTCGACCATCATAAAGTTCTGGGAGTGACCATTGATAACAACCTTTCTTGGTCACACCACATCGAACAACTGTCTAAAACAAGTGTCCAAGAAGGTTTATCTATTATCTAGAATCAAGCACTTTCTGAATTTGGAAGCCAGGAAATTATTCTTTAATGCTCATATTCAGTCTGTTATTGACTACGCGTCTACCTTGTGGGACTCGGCAAGTGAAAATTCATTCAAACCACTAATTAGATTACATAAACGAGCGCTTAAAGTAGTCTTATTAAAGAAAACAACCCTATCTGAGTTAGACTACATGAACTTAGGCATTCTTCCTCTGAAGGCAAGGCTAAGTTATAATAAAGGTACCCTCATGCATAAAATTATTCATGGATGTATACCTCAAACCATATTTTCCAAATTCACGTTAAAAACTTCACGCCAATTGATGAGACTGAACATGCCTCTGCCTAGGATTGACCTATTCAAATCTAGTTTAGTCTATTCAGGTAGCAGTCTCTGGAACACTCTTCCGACAATCCTACGGCAAACTAGCAGCACAAACGTTTTTAAGACCAGATATACGTCTTATCTCATGAAGTCTAAATAAACATCTGTTGTCGCTAGAATGGTTGTTAAAACCAACAACAGGTGCTTTTTAACAATGTATTATTATTTTTATATGTATACACTGATTTTTTCGAATGCAGTGTATGTCAATGGGCATGTCATTTACAGCTTTGCTGCGTCAGTGTAATCTACTCTATAATTCTTAACGCATGTCAAATGAACTTACATTTTTCATTTAAGCAATGTATTGTATGTAAATTGATGATAATTATGTTCTTACTTTCATTTTATTATAATCATGTAGCAGTAGTTTTCTTTACTTGCTTATTCTTTAGCAATTTTAGACTAGTCCCTCTTTAGGGCGAGGGCCAGATGTAAAAAAGCAGATCACTGCTTACTCTATTACCCTCGTTAAATAAAGAATTGTTCTTGTTCTTGTTCTCTCTTCTCTCTTTCGCGCTCTCTCTCTCTCTCAAACACACACACACACACACACACACACACACACACACACACACACACACACACACACACACATCACAACCAGTCTTGTTTCCTTGCTGTGGGCAAAGCTGGGTTAAGTGCTTTTAAGCTTTCAAGCCATTGTTTAATCTTTAGTTACATGACTGCATTCACAAGTATCCAATATCTCCCTGTCCCATCTCAACATCAAAAACGGCCCAGTTTCACTTCCCATCCCCCACCTCCATCCCCCCAACCCCCACTCCAACTCACACACACACTGCAGACTCCTAAAAATTACACAACTTTATCACCAGCATGGAACTCCTTCTCATCTCTTTAAATGAAAAAAAAAAAGCCAGGATGGAAAAATACCCGGCAGCTTTGACAACTTTTTGACTCGTTAAAGTCATTGCGAAAGCAGAACTTTGAAGGGCGCTTTCACTTTTTACCAAAAGCTAAGGGATCCGAAAGTCTCTCCTCCGTGCAATATTGATGTTGCTGGGGGCGAAACCGTTAAATCTAAAAGCTGTATCCTTTTCTAAAGCTGGGTAATGGGGAGGGGCGGGTAAAAAGTCTGAGTGTAGGAGGGGCGGGTAAAAAGTCTGAGTGTAGGAGGGGCGGGTAAAAAGTCTGAGTGTAGGAGGGGCGGGTAAAAAGTCTGAGTGTAGGAGGGGCGGGTAAAAAGTCTGAGTGTAGGAGGGGCGGGTAAAAAGTCTGAGTGTAGGTTGGGTGTTGCACGTGCAGGGAGGTGGAAAAGTTTGCAATGGGAGAAGCAATGTTGACATTCACTTTGTTTCTGGTTTCTAGGAGAGAAAATGTTTGGGTGGTCTCGTAAGTTTTTCTGTCTTTTTCGTAAACAAGATATTTGATTTCTTTATTTTTGCCTGCGGTTTCTCTTTTTCTTCCTTTCTTTCCAAAGTTGACTTTTTAAAGAGGGTACATCTTATTTGAACTCTTGAATAACATAATTTTTGCTTGCACAGCAAAGTTTATTGTTGTTGTTTTTGTTTTGCTTGATTGATTTTATTTTATGTTATATTTTGGGGGTGTCTTTTTTTCACAGAAAAGCTTATGGGTTGATTGATTGATTTTACTTGTACTGTGTTTTTAGTCTATTTTATATTTTATTGTATTTCAGGCATCATCCCAGATTGACCTTGAAAACTGGATCCGTGCCGTGCATTCTGCCTGCGCCTCCTCGTTCGCCAGGCAGCACGGCAAAGACAATACACTCAAACTCCTGACCACAGAACTGGAAAAACTGGAAACCAGTATAGACACGGTCAGTGGCTGGCTTTTTACGCTTCAGGTGTTATTAGTTATATAATAACAAAGAATGTGATTTGATATTTAGGGAATTTTGTGTGTGTAATATATTAGCATATGTAGCTCTTAAACTCAAGAAAGGTGCTGCGGCCCCCCCCCCCCCCCCCACTCCACCCCTTGTTTTAAGGCCCTAGCTTTTGGGGGGCGGGGACGTAGCTCAGTTGGTAGCGCGCTGGCTTTGTAGCCAGTTGGTCGCTATCAGCGTGGGTTCGATCCCCACGTTCGGCGAGAGATTTATTTCTCGGAGTCAACTTTGTGCAGACTCTCTTCGGTGTCCGAACACCCCCGTGTGCACACATGCGCACGAAAAAGATCCCACATTCACAGCAAAAGTCTCAGGGCTTGGAAAACACGAAGACACGCATGCATCATCTCTCGTCTCCGATTATCATGATCGTATTTCGATACTTTGACGAGACAAACCCAATGCTGGTGTGTCGAAGAAGACAGCCACAGCGGGCTTGTTCGAATCAAAGTATCACACCATATCTTCAGCGTATTACCAATACCTGTCCCAATATAGACCAGTTGGTCTAAGAGGACGTTAAACCCTAATAGTCAGTCAGCCCTAGCTTTTGAGATTTCCTGTTAGTAGTGTTTATAGCACTTGCTTCCATTTAAGACTTCCTCCCTTTTAAGACGTGATTTTCTGAGATCTAAGGAGGCCTTATAAGGGGGGTTCCATTGTATTTGTTTGTTCCTAAGCCGAGGTAAAGGAAGGAAGAGGAGAGATGGGAAGGGGGAAGATG
Source organism: Littorina saxatilis (assembly GCF_037325665.1). Taxonomy (NCBI): domain Eukaryota; kingdom Metazoa; phylum Mollusca; class Gastropoda; order Littorinimorpha; family Littorinidae; genus Littorina; species Littorina saxatilis. Next base: position 49,011,542 of record NC_090247.1, on the reverse strand, counting down.
ATACAGATGCTTGGCAGACGTGACAAAACTTGATGCCTTGTTTTGTCTGCCAAACAGGACGTGAAGATGCGCAAGATGGCTGAGCTGCAGATGACAGTAGTGACGGACCCCCGCAGTCGCGTTGCCATCGTGAAGCAGATTGCCCAGTGGGAGGAGAACCTGGAGAAACTGTATATAGACCAGTACCGCTTCCGCTGCTATTCGGCGTCTCTGCAAGGCACGGAGTTGCCTAACCCTAAGGTAGACTTGAGTTATCGCCCGTTACTTTTTGCCTTTCTTTTTTCAAGATTGTTTTCTTTTTTTTCTATTTTCTTTTCTTTTGCGAAGAGGCATTGGATCTGACTTTGCTCGATTAAATAAAGATCTGTACTGCTTCCGCTGCTATGCGGCATCTCTACAAGGCACAGAGTTGCTGCAAAGCACAGAGTTGCCTAACACTAAGGTAGAGTTGAGTTATCATCAGTTACTTTGTTCTTTTCTTACAAAATATTTTGAAAGCTTTTTGCAAAGAGGCGTTGGATCTACTTTGTTTGATTGTATATGGACTAGTACATGAACTGCTTCAGCTTCGATGTGGTATCATTACATTATTTTTAGCGATTTGTTTAGTTTGATAGTAAATACAGATTTAAAGGTACTCGTGTTTTGCTCAAGTTAGCTTTACGTGTATGGCTTTTTTACCCCTCCATGTAGGCAGTCATGCTCCTTTTTTTTTGAGGGGGGGGGGGGGGGGGGGAGGGGAGGGGAGGGTCAACTGAATATCAAACTAAGATGTTTGTCCTTTTCTTCTCCCTCTTACTGCTTGCGACCTGTAAAAGCCTCAATCCAACAACCTCCCTGTGTTTCAGGTGCTTCTGGCCAGCGCGTGCAAGGCCACCAAGACCACTCTTGGCCGTCTGGGCATCTTCACGGTGACCTCATTCCACGCTCTGGTCAGCGCCCGCAAGCCCCTGGTGCTGCCCAACATTCTGGGCAAGACGTCCAACAAGGGGGGGATGCTGTCCCCCAGGGCGGACCACCACCACACCCACCACGGCTCCAAGCCGCGCTCTCGGACACCCACTGGTACCCTCAACACCAGTGTTAGCTCCGAGTGAGTTGGTTAATTAAGGATGTTATGTGTATGTTTCTGTTGGTGTACGTTCTTTTCAAATTTGTTTAGGGGGTGGAGGTCGAGGGAAGGGACAAGAAAAGAAGAAGTGTAGGTCTGTGTCGGTGTGTCTGCCTGCTTGTCCATCTGCGTGCAATCTTCCTGCCTGTCTATCTATTTCTCTGGTTGTTTTTCTGTTTGTCTGTCTGTGTGTCTGCCTGTCTGTCGGTTTCTTTTTAAAGTGGGCATTGGAAGACAGGGACATATGGTCTGTTGTTACTTTAGTTTTAGATTGGATTTGAATACCATAGATCACTTGAAGTTCAACCCATGAAAAAGTTACTTTATTCTTGGTTCTAAGCTATCATTTCTTTCATTCAGCTCTATAACTGAGGATTGAGATTCCTAAAGCTTGCCTAAACCCCCAATACCTAAGAGTGTAACTAGTATACATATCCCATATTCTGCCACAAAGGAAGCTGTCAATGACTCAGTGCTCCACATTGTTGTTAATGTTGTTGTTGTTGTTGTTGTTGTTGTTGTTGTTGTTGTTGTTGTTGTTGTTGTTACTCATAATGTTGATGATGATGATGATGTAGATACATGTACATGTATGTAAGTGATGGAAATGATGATGATGATGATGATGATGATGATGATGATGATGATGATGATGATGATGACAAGTCAAATTAATGTTGAACTAACTGTTGCAGAGCGCTGTACAAAACAAACACCTTGAGGGGCCACGACTCTGTGGAGAATCTTCTGGAAAGATCCACTACGGAGCACACGCTGACTCAGGAGAGTCTGTCCCGTGTCACTCTGCCCAACAATCAGGTACCATTTCCTGCAGCTTGCCCTTAAGATGGAATGTGGTTGCCCAAAGTGCAAAAATAAAATTTTGAAGAAGTTGTATATTTCAGTTACCACCCTGAAAATAAGAAAATACAAATGAGTCGCAGAGAGTTGATAACTTTGATTTCACACCCTTCGTCATCAGCTTTTTCTGATTGTAGGTGTACAGGTTACTTCCTTGGTTTAAAGATACTTTCCTTCCCGTGGAAACTATTATGTGCACCGCTACTGAACTGTCAAACGCATCCTTACATTGAACACATACAAGAAATCGACAGTCGGATTACTTTATGTGCAGGGTGGCAATTTGATTTTGTTGAAATAATGTTGCAAGTGACATTTATGTCAAAGAGCAGAATGAATACCACAGCAATTTCCTAGCTACTCTGCTCAGTAAGCAGTCAGGCTGCAGGGGCGGACGAGGGGGGGGGGGGCACAGGGGGCACGTGCCCCCCCCCCCCCCCCGAAAAAAAGAAAAAAAAAAGAAGAAGAAAAAAAAAGATTTTTCTATGCTGATTCTATGACCATTTCTAAGTTCAAATGGCACCAGATGGCACCATTTTGCTTGTTTGGGCAAAAAAATTTTTCCGGGGGGGCATGCCCCCGGACCCCCCCCTAGCAAATTCGGGCGCTTCGTGCCCATCACATTCACTTTCGATTCAAAGTGCCCCCCCCCCCCCTTACAAAGCAACTGATCCCCCCCTGGGCTGTTGAGTTTTGTTATATGTGCAAATGGAAGGAAGCCAGCAGCAAGTATAAAATCATAGGCAGATATGAAGTAGTGTGTATGATCACTTACATGCGAAGGAATGTACCTTTAATTGTCAAAAAGGCAGCGATATGTGCACACAGTAAAAGCTGGTTATGGTATTCAAAACGCCTTATTTGTTTGGTTGAAAATGAACACATTGTGCCATGTACCAGGAAAGAAACTATGATGATGATAATAACATCATTGAACCGAGTAATGATTGAGATTTTTTGGGTGTATTTGAGTGGGCACTAATTGAACAGTTTGCGCTCTTTTACGCTGAAATCACTTTTTATCCCTTTTGCCTACAATTTAGGTGTAAAGCAACAGTTAATAAATAGTTTATTCTAATGTCTTTTCAGATAATATCCCAACTTGTTTGAAGGTCTAACAAATAAGGATTTATTTCCTTTTAAGGATACTTACGCTGATGGGGTCTATGTCGACCAAAAGAGTGGGATTCCCTGTAGGTGGGGTTCCTGGAGGGGGATTCCCTGTATACAGGGAATACCACAGGATTTAGTTCCTGTAGCGTGTCGCTGATATCGCTGAAAGTCACGTGATGCTTGGCGACATCGGTAGAATTTGATGTTTTTCAATCTTTTTTGATATTTCTTAGAAATTCGAGTATGGTTTGCAAGTTTTATTGAAAAACTCCACCCTGTGGGATTCCCTGTATACAGGGAATCCCCCTCCAGGAACTCCACTTACAGGGAATCCCACTCTTTTGGTCGACATAGACCCCATCAGCGATACTTACTATAACACACTGAGCTTGTAATATTTCAGAATATTCTGGAAAACTCTTGACTGCACTAAATAAATTGCACAATGCTTGTTTTGTTCCAACCATTTTTTGCTACTCAGGTAGTTTAAAAAAAATGTCTTTTCAAAAACCCCAATGAAATGAAGAAACAAGCTTGAAAGTTGCAGGTACTTTTAAGTACTTCACTTGCTTTTGAATACTCCGTTGCTTCAGGTTTACAAAATTATTATTTTAAAGTCCCAGAGAAAAAAAAAGTCGTTTTAAGTTTGATTGGGAGCGGACTGCCTAATAGTTTCATTTTTACATTTCGTCAAGTTTTGACTAAATGTTTTAACATAGAGGGGGAATCGAGACGAGGGTCGTGGTGTATGTGTGTGTGTGTCTGTCTGTGCGTGTGTGTGTGTGTGTGTGTAGAGCGATTCAGAGTAAACTACTGGACCGATCTTTATGAAATTTTACATGAGAGTTCCTGGGTATGATATCCCCAGATGTTTTTTTAATTTTTTCGATAAATGTCTTTTATGACGTCATATCCGGCTTTTTGTAAAAGTTGAGGCGGCACTGTCACACCTTCATTTTTCAATCAAATTGATTGAAATTTTGGCCAAGCAATCTTTGACGAAGGCCGGACTTCGGTATTGCATTTCAGCATGGAGGCTTAAAAATTAATTAATGACTTTGGTCATTAAAAATCTGAAAATTGTAATTAAAATTATTTTTTTATAAAACGATCCTAAATTACTTTTATTTTATTCTTCATCATGTTCTCATTCCAAAAACATAAAAATATGTTGTATTCGGATTAAAAACAAGCTCTGAAAATTAAAAATATAAAAATTATGATTAAAATTAAATTTCCAAAATTGTTTTGAAAACAATTTCATCTTATTCCTTGTCGGTTCCTGATTCCAAAAACATATAGATATGATATGTTTGGATTAAAAACACCCTCAGAAAGTTAAAACGAAGAGAGGTACAGTCAAGCGTGCTATGCAGCACAGCGCAACCGCTGCCGCGCTAAACAGGCTCATCACTTTCACTGCCTTTTGCACTAGCGGCAGACTACGGTCATTGTGAAAAAATGCAATGCGTTCAGTTTCATTCTGTGAGTTCCACAGCTTGACTAAATGTAGTAATTTTGCCTTACGCGACTTGTTTAACATTTTGAATGTCACACAAGGTTGAGCAAGTTTGTTTCTGAGAATAAGAACTTGTAACGTTAGTGAATCTGATGGACTCTGGAACTTATCTTTCTCTCTTTTTTTTTCGTCATTTATTTGTTCTTTTTTGTTTACTCTTTGTTGGTATCCATAATTGACTCATAGTTTGGTTTCAGATTTGTCAACATAAATGTTCATATGAGTCAGTGTCAGCAAGGAAGAAAAAAGAATTCACATCAAATTATGTTCAGCCTTGTGTGACGTTGAACAAAGGGGTCACAAGGTACTGGTAATTGAAATGCACATACATGTGTAAGGAAAACATAACCTAAAACATGTCAGTAGAGACTGTGAATGTTGTAATCCAATGCTGAAATGTAATGCTTTAAGTTTTGCTGAGCTGTCTGAGATTTTATGCTTTGGATAAAAAGAAACCTAATGGTACAGTGGTACCTGCGATGTGTGGCCCCTCTGATGAGCGGACACCTCCCTTAAAAGGACACATTCTGTGGTCCCTTTGTCTATTATCTCTACCAAAGTATACCTGTCATGACAGGCCACCTGCAATGTAGGGACACTGTTGGGCCCAAGGGTGTCCTTTCATCGCAGGTATCACTGTAATAGGGATTTGGCCAGACTCAACACAGAAAAAATAATTTGACCAATTTATCAGAAGATCAAGTGGTAATGTCAAGAATCAGAGGATCAGTCTTTTCCAACAGCATGTAAATAATTCCACATGTCACTTGCCATTAATGACTGATCAGTCATATTAAGTTTTAATGCATCAATGATTTATGACCGACGTCTGGCCTAAATCTATTTCACTGGCCCAAATTCTACATTGAAAGACTGAAACATAGGAGATGTGCAATTTGGTAAAACAAGCCTACTGCAGCTTTTCAACTCCTATTTAATTTAATTTAAAACTTGAAAAGCAAAGATACTCAACCCGTTCCAGTGAGCACCCTTGTGACCTCAAATATATCTATATCCTGGATTCATAACGTCTTTCTAACACTTTTATAAACACACACACACACACACACACACACACACACACACACACACACACACACACACACAAAACGCACACACACACCTATGTATACTTTTCTCTGTGTTTTGTTAATAACATGTTGTGCGTTGCTTGTGCTTTGCTAACCCAACACCTGGTAGTGGACACGATGTTTGTTGCGTTTGTCCCACACAGTGCTACAACTTTCAGACCATGCTCATCGGGGTTGACAAGGGTACCACTGTGCGCGACCTGCTCGAAAGCACGTGCAACAAGAGACAGCTCAACCCTCGCGAGCACTACGTTCGGATCAAGCCCATGGGCTCCACAGACGACAAGTTTGTCATACCCGACAAACATGCCATTGTGAAAACATTGGTGAGTGAGCTTGATGAGAGCTAAAAAGGCTACAGAAAGTAGGTGAAGGGTAATTGAAGGGATGCAACTGCGTGCTGTGATTTTAAATGGCACTATCAAAAATTGTTTCCCTTGAATCCAGTCTAGCTGCAGAACCTGAAAATATTATGAAGAAGCTGCCACTCTCGAGGAAATGAATGCATTATGTAACATTTTCCATTTTTATGTAACATTTTAATGGACAATAAAGTGTTGTTATTGTTATTGTTATTATGGGGTTGTTTTTTTGGTTTTTTTGTAATTAAAAAAAAAATTCCCTCATTCTTTTGACGAAATATTTAAAAGGATCAAAGTTATGTTGTTTTAAGAGAGAAGAAGATATGATAGTGATAATGTTGATGTTGCCTTCTACAAATGTTGTCAGAAACACATCTTTTGCTGAGAGTTAAAATTTTGCTTCATCAGTTTATGGTAGTCTATAAACAAGAAATATATGTTAGGATTTAACATTGCATGAGCCTTTTTAATGGCTTTACTTTTAGTATGGTTGAACCATCACTCTCCCCCGCCCCTTGCAGGACCTCCAAAAATGTGAAAAAATCAGGTCTTATAAAGGAGGGAGTTTTTAAATGGAGGTAAATATATATGTTATATGAAGTCTTATATCGCGCGCGTATCTCCAGACTCGGACTCAAGGGATCTATTTATGCCGTGTGAGATGGAATTTTTTACACAATACATCACGCATTCACATCGACCAGCAGATCGCAGCCATTTCGGCGCATATCCTACTTTTCACGGCCTATTATTCCAAGTCACACGGGTATTTTGGTGGACATTTTTTATCTATGCCTAGACAATTTTGCCAGGAAAGACCCTTTTGTCAATCGTGGGATCTTTAACGTGCACACCCCAAATGTAGTGTACAGAGGTTATGAACAGACAATGTGAAAGGCATCATCTTAGAAGGGGGGAAATCTTAAATCAGAGGGTATTGAAAGGCGGGTTCCATTGTATGGCTGCAAAGTTCAGGAATCTGTGAGACATGAGTTTCAACCTGTTGTTTCAGCGTTATGACGCAATAGAAGTGTGCCAGAAGTGCATGTTTCAACTGGAGCTGACCAAGCCCACCAAAGACGGCATGTTTGGGTTTGCTGTGGAGGCGGAGCTAGCAGAAGACTATGACCGTGATGACGAACTGCAAGTGTACGTCTGTGAAATCACTCCCGGTGGTGTGGCCGAGCAAAGAGGTGAGAGTTGGAAATCGAGAGAAAAAGATTAGATAGAAGGAACAGAAAAATGTATTTACATGCCCCAAGAGTTCTGATCCCACTTTTTTTTTCTCCGAATTTCTGTTATTGAATGTAACTAAATAGGCGTAAGGCATGCAGCAACCGAATAAAGGAAGAGTTATTGTTTTTTTCTTATTTCCGGCTCTCATCGCCACAAGTTGAACATTGAAGATTCTCTTTTTGGGGAGGAGAGGCTGGTGTGTGGAGGAGGCATGGGGACAGGATTAGCCTCTCCGGCATAGCTGGGCTCATTCTCTCAAGTTTCCCTTTGGGTTTCAGCTATTGTACCTAGGTGCATTCCTTGCCTTGTTCCAATCTCACTTTTCTTTGTTAATTTCATCACATGTATTGTATAAAAACGTGGCACTGTGATTTCTATTGGTTCTCCTTTATTTCCACAGGTCTTGTGGTAGGAGATGAAATTCTCGTCATCAACGGCAAGATCGTCTCAGAGCTGGACATGGTGTACATAGAAACTCTTCTCCACGAGTCTCGAACCCTCTTCCTCACGGTGAGGTCGATGCGTACCCAACCGCCACGATCGGATTTTATCACACAGCACACGGACACATACATCAGCAACATGGTGTGTCCCCCACCTCCTTCGCAACCACGCATCTCTGACAAGTCTCTCGGCCACCTGATTGTTCCGGCGCCTTCAAAGAAGGGTGAGTTTCACTTGTACTGTGGTACTCTCGTTTTAAGACGACAACAAATCTGAGAAAACCATGTTTTAAAGGGAGGGACTCTTTACAGGGAGTTCAATTTATGAACAGAAAATCTGTGAAAGCAAGGTCTTTATAGCTGGGTGCAGATGTCAGGATTTAGATAATCTGTGTGGTACAATTCAGTGCATGCTCTTCATATATATGAGAGTATGTACAGGATGCATGTGAGGGTGCGGGTATGTAAATGTGCGATTTGGGTTATGTGTGAATTGATGTGTACTTTTATGTGTCTATATGTTCTGAGAGTGTGTTTTCATGTGATGTTATTTCATACACGAGCTAAAAGAACAATTTCTGTTTGTTGCACTCAGATAATAAAGTTTTATTAAATTGAATTAAATTGAATTGAATTGAATATTATATTTGAATGTATGTGACAGATGGAGACAGCAGACAGCTGGCAGCAGGAGACAGGGCTCAGGCCAACCCTGCCCAGATCGACAACTTGCTCAAGGTCAGTCACACACATTTTGTCTCTGATGTGTCATTTTTATTTTTATTTACAATCCAGTAGTCTTTTTTTTCATGTCCTTCAAATTGCAAATAAAATTGGGTTTTTAGAAGAGATCAGGTGTAAAAATGGAGATAACCTCATGGACACAATTAATGTAGTTGACCTGCAAAAATATGACGATCAGGACTCAAGAGGGAGTCTTCAACCTTTTTTCCGTCCGATCTACCATATGCAGATCCCTGAAACACCCGCTATACACAATGCTACCTATCACACACATCTGTTTCCATTTCTACTGGCTTCCTGCGATGTTTAAGCATTTACAATTTGAAAAATGCGCAGTAGTAATTTTGCTACGGTGTTGTCAAGTTTGAAAATAAAGGAGTTACCCTCCGTGCCAAAGGAGACAATGGATTAGAAATGGACGTAGATCGTGAAAGTCCAGCCTTTATGAACACAAAATCTGAAATAGAGACTCTAAAGAGGGAAGGGGGGTGGGGTGGGAGGGGCAAGTGTGTACCACAGTAGTCTGAAAAAAGATCTGAGGGAGGTCTGTGTAATCATAAGGGCATGGAGATTTTGCTGTACAGATACACAATACCACACTCTCCATGTCAAGACGCAATACTTTACACTTACTGTGTTTGTTGAACAGAGTGCAGAGCAGGTGACTGCCATTTGTCGAACGACCGGTGGTAACACAGGAGAGGAAAGAGCGCCAGGGTCCCGATCGCTGTCTGACGCTCAGCGTATGCGCAAAGTCATAATGGAGCTGGTGGAAACTGAAAGGGCTTATGTCAAGGTGAGGGTTACTGTCAAAGGCACATTCCTTCCCCTGTAAACCATTGAGCTCACCATTTGAGATCTGGCCAAACCTTTATGTGAGAGAAAGCCATCGTTAACACATGTTTACCAACCATCAACAGCTTCACTTCTTTCTGTGCACAGTGGAATTTTTTTATGAATTAATTTTCTAAAAGCTACCAGTGGCTTTTTAAGGTTAATTTATCACAAGAATCTCGCTGCCTGCTTACGTGTATCATGGAATATCTTTCAGGATCTGCTATGTCTGTTGACTCGGTATCTTGAACCACTGAAAGAGGAAACGTTCCTGACATCGGACAAGGTTGACGAACTGTTCGGCAACATCACAGAGATCGTGCAGTTTCAGCAGCAGTTTCTGCACAGTCTGGAGCAAGCCATAGAGCTAGAGCCAGACTTCTTCAACACAGATGACACCAAACTCTTCAAGGTAGGATCAAATGACAAAATGAAACAAGTTCTATGAAGAGAGGCAACAGAAAGGGAGAGCTATGCCTAAGCAGTCTCCTGGCACATTGCAAGGCGGTAGGATGCATTGAGTTAACAATCAGATTTCATCCTTATATTGTTAATGTTATCCTATTTTTGGTGCAATTATTCTTCAATGCAGTGTTTCTTCAAATGATTTTAATTGCCTTTGATAGAATATGAAATGTTCAATGGACCTTACTTGTGTTGACGTAAATTGCTACAGTTGACATTAACATGCTCCAGAGGTATAATAATTAATTGAATCATAGTTACCAGGCTTACATTGTATGTGAAAAAAACTGCGTAGCATTCAGTGTAATTTTGTAAACAGCAAACAGTAAGTGTATCTAGGAACCTTATTGAATATTCATTGAATAACTTCATCTTTATTTTAACAGCGGGTATTATTCTCAATTGGTGGGTCCTTCCTGTACTACGCCAACCACTTCAAAGTCTACAGTTCCTTCTGTGCTAGTCATTCCCGAACACAGAAAATCCTCAATCCAGGTAAGTTGCCTTAATGTTACTTCAAAGGTGAGTTGAGGTGAACAAGATATCAATGAAAATGGGCGGGGATGTAGCTCAGTCGGTAGCGCGCTGGATTTGTATTCAGTTGGCCGCTGTCAGCGTGAGTTCGTCCCCACGTTCGGCGAGAGATTTATTTCTCCGAGTCAACTTTGTGTGCAGACTCTCCTCGGTGTCCGAACACCCCCGTGTGTACACGCAAGCACAAGACCAAGTGCGCATGAAAAAGATCCTGTAATCCATGTCAGAGTTCGGTGGATTATAGAAACACGAAAATACCCAGCATGCTTCCTCCGAAAGCGGCGTATGGCTGCCTAAATGGCGGGGTAAAAACGGTCATACACGTAAAAGCCGTGGGAGTTTCAGCCCATGAACGAACAAACAAACAATGAAAATGTGCTCACTAGATACAAAAACAAATGTGGCGTTTGTATCTGGTGAGTACATTTTCATTGTTATCTTGTTCTAGTTTTTCTCATCTGCAGTCTCTTGTTCCATATCTGGTAAAACATGGAACATTAATTGTTACATGTATCTGGTATTTATTTCAGTCATGCATGAGACTCTTTTCACTTTAGGTTAAAAATCAGACTTCTTTTGGAGCTCCTAGGGCATATAACTCCTTGGCATTCTTTGCACTGCATGTCCATAATTTTTGTTTTGCCATTTTGAAGTCATAGGTCACTTCTAGACTTGTTTGAGTATTCTAGAACAGGTGCATTGCAGTGCCGTCCTTTCTCTGAGATGTGCATGCACAGCACAGTGTAGCGTTATAGAGTTGAAATCTCAGCTAGATTTACCATGACTGATGCCTGTGTGTTCTTTATCGCTTGTGCCCCATACCCCTTAGCAGAAGCCCTCATTATTTGTGTGTTTGTGCAGACGCTAACGAAGCTCTGCGAGACTTCCTGCTGGCCAGGAATCCCAAGCAGCAGCACTCGGCGACACTTGAGTCGTACATGATCAAACCCATCCAGCGCATTTTGAAATACCCTCTCCTGCTGCAGCAGTTGTGTGCTCACACCATGCCCAGCACTGATGAACACCACCACCTCACAGGCAAGTTGTTATGCAAGAAACAGAGAAGTAGACAAGCTACAAAAACTAGATCAATCTGAATGCAGACACTTCGGCGCAGTTTTCTATGCTTTAATGGTGAAGGCAGTCTTGTCCCACATCCTTGATACAGGCAACTTTTTTCTTTTCTTTTTTAAATTGCTATATTAGTTTTTTTGCAGAGGAAATCGGTCAACGTAAAGAAAAACCAGATTGTTTAACTGTTACGTTTTACATTGGAAGGACGTAAACTTTAAGCAAGATGATGAAGTTGTTTAGACAGCTGCTCATTATAAGCTTGTTTCTTTCAACAGAGGCGCTGAAAGGTATGGAAGCTGTCGCTGAACATATCAACGAAATGCAGAAGATCTATGAGGAGTATGGTTCAGTTTTCAATGACTTGACACGAACCTTCAGGGAGGTGCACCCAAACAAATCGGTGAGCCATTTTAAAAAACAATCTTTTTTAGGTTGGGCTGGGTGATTAGTAGAAGAGGTCTTTGCTTTGCTTTGCTTTGCTGTGTGTGTGAAAGGCGTGTGTGTGTGTGTGTGTGTGTGTGTGTGTGTGTGTGTGTGTGTGTGTGTGTGTGTGAAAGGTAAAATGCTGAACTCATGAGATTTGAGAAACGAGAGAATGGAGTAGAGCATTAACGTTTTGTATGTCAGAGTTGGATTTGGTTAGTTATTTAGTTGAGAAGGATTTTTTGAGAGAAAATGCATAGCAAGGAATAAACCTTGCAAGTAGAAGATGTTGCTTTTTTGATTCATCTGAACTGAATGAGGATGATGAGGAAGGCGATGGTGGTGGGAGTGAGGGGAAAATAGGGTGAAGCTGAATTCAGTCATCTAGTAAGACTGATTTTGAAAGAAAAAGTTAAAAATGTGTGAAGAAAGGAATATTTCCTGCTATTCACACTTCTGGTTTAAAAGAAAAGGGTAGACGTGTGTAAAGAACTGTAACATACCCTTTGCGTTCTATTCACACGTATTGGTTTGAAAGAAAAGGGCACATATATGTAAAGGCGTGTATTATTTCCTTAGCATGCTATTCACACTTACAGTCGAACCCACTTAAAACGAACACGCTAGTTACGAATTTTGACTTATAACGAATTAGTTTTAAGTTCCCAACTGAATACCTCTTTCTTCATGCTTAAAAAAAATGCTTAAAACGAATTCTTTATGACGAATTTACGCTTATAACGAGCACTTTTTGGATTCCCAAGCATGCATAATGTCTGTAATTTACTCACGCTTATGACGAAATCTTTAAACTCGTCCCGAGATCGACATATCATGGGAATTTGAGAAGTTTGAATACACGTGTGTCAAAGTCTTCCCTTGCGTCGACTGCTTGAACCATTGCTCAACCGATCACTGAATAAAGTTAAACTGATTACACTGTACTCACAAAACAATTTCAAATTTAGAATCAAAGTGATTGATAGCTCAGACACTGAACATGAATGACTGACTGACGTTTATTTCCTTCGCGAATACCAAAAACGAAACATCGAACGGAAGCCATTGCCAAAAAATATAGATGCCAGAGTGGTTTCCCTTGGACAAGGGAAACCACACTCTCAACGTTTGCGTTCGCCGGTTCGCGATAGTTTATCAGTCAGTCAGTGCTTTCGATTTGGATTTGAACATCATGTTGCAACAAAAAAACAAAAAACTAAATTGGCCAAGGTTTGCTACCCGTCGCCAAGGTAAGTGATTCCGGACAAATGATAGGAACACCGCGAATGTGGACAGTGTCAGTGTGTGCGCGTGTGTGTGACCAAAAACGTAACAACTGGATGAAACATCTGTGTGCTCACTCTCACTCAAACTCAACAATCATCACTCAACATGAGACACACATGAACATGTACCTGAATATGTCACTTTATTGTCTAAACGTGAAGCAGCATGAAAGTTGCGAAAGAAACAAATTGAAACACCATAAAATGTACAAGACTTAAAAAAAAATAAATAAATAAAAAAAAATCGATCAATTTTCTTAATACGAATTTTGGTTAAGACGAACTTTTTTTCCGATCCCCAGTGATTCGTCTTAAGCGAGTTCGACTGTACTTTGCAAGGCCGGACTACCGGGGGGGTTATGGGGGTTGCGCAACCCCCCCCCCCCCCCCCCCCCCCCCCGCCTAGCCTAAACATGTACCTCACTTATTTAAAACATTTTTTATTATTGTTTATTTTATGCCGTTTCATGCAAGGAGCAACTCAATTTTCCTATTTCAGAATATGACCTACCCATCAGCTTCAGGGGGATTCGCCCCCTGACCCCCACAAAGGGCTCTGCCCCTTGACCCCACCAGGGGGAACATCCCCCTGAACCACCACTGGCAACCCCTCCCCTCCTCTTAGCCTAGTCCGGCCATGCTTTGGGTTTGAAAGAAAAGGGTAGAAATGTATAAAGGAGTGTATATAGCCTTAGCATGCTATTCACACTTCTGGTTTGAAACGAAATGGTAGAAATATGTAAAGGCGTGTAATATTTCCTTAACATGCTATTTTCACTTCTGATCCACAATTTTCAGCCCATTGAGCTGTCCGTGGGAGATCTGCAGATGTACGGCACAGTGGAGTGGTGCAATATGACGGACTACCTGGGGAAGGTCAAGAAGACCACAGACTTCGAGAACATCGTCTTCGTTTTCAAAATGGGAGTTGTCTTCCTCTGCTGCGAGCGCCAAAAGAGAAGGAAGTCCAAGGTGAGTACTTTTCATGGGAATGTAACACGCACGTTCTGTGAGAAACATGTAAACCTTTCTTTCAGTGTTTAATTTTGATGTAGGTAGAGACGGGCGCAGTGGCGTGGTGCTAAGACGTTGGCCTCCTAATCGGGAGGTCGTGAGTTCGAATCCCGGTCGCTGCCGCCTGGTGGGTTAAGAGTGGAGATTTTTCCGATCTCACAGGTCAACTTATGTGCAGACCTGCTTATGACTTAACCCCCTTCGTGTGTACTTGCAAGCACAAGACCAAGTGCGCACGGAAAAGATCCTGTAATCCATGTCGGAGTTCGGTGGGTTATGGAAACACAAAAATACCCAGCATGCCTACTCAACGAAAGCGGAGTGAGCTGACTATGCTCTCAGAGTATAGTGTGGGGAACCCAAATGGGCAAACAAGCTCACACATAACCAGAAAAATTCTGGAACGCTGAAGAAGAAGAAGAAGATGTAGGTAGATATTTAAAAGTGAATTGTTGGAAACTTCAGACTGTGCCTTCGTCGCGATATAACCTTCGTGGTTGAAAACGACGTTAAACACCAAATAAAGAAAGAAAGAAAGAAAGACTGTGCCTGACTCGGACATTTGAATAAGTTAAAACGGTGACTGCAACATGACAGCAGCAACAAAGCAGACATGCAAAAACCTTGACATCAGTCTGTTCAATATATGATTGTCTTGCTTGTTTGATCAGTTGCTTGGTTGTACATGTAGAAACTAACTTTATAGACATCAATCTGATTTCTGATTTCTGATTTGTTTACTTGTTTAATGCTTCATCATCCCCCCCCCCCCCCCCTTCCCGGCCCTCCACTCTGCCCGAAAAAAATTACCTCAGCCCTCAAACGTTTTCATTTGCATTCACATCCTTCTTGGTATTGCATGAAATTAAACAAATTCTATGCCTGCACTTCCATCTGTCCCCAGTCCATGTCGTCGCGGTCGTCCATGGTGGAGAACCCAGACCTGCAGGAGAAGTTCCGAACCCTGATCCCCACGCCAGAGGTGCAGGTGTGCGTGGGCAAGGTGGCCGACATCGACAGACACTTCTGGTGGGACCTCATCCACTCCCGCTCTGATGTCGAGAACAGACCTGAGCGAGTTTACCAGTTTTGTAACAGGTATGCTTTGCGGTTGTTTGTTTTGTGTTTGTGCGTGTGTGTGTGTGTGTGTGCGTGCGTGCGTGCGTGCATGCGTTCGTGTGTGCGTGTGTGTGTGTGTTCTTGATGGTTGATTCATTAGTTGTTGTAGTTGTTTTCTTTCAGGTACGCTTGAGAAACCTTTGTTTGTCAGATCAGCCTGGTAAACCATACCTGTTGTTAGTATAAAGCAATGTTAAAGTGGCCAGGCAAAACAAAAGATTAAAGCTCATTGATGTGAGGCATGTGGTGGTGATGTGATGGTGGTTGTGGTTTGTGTTTGTGCACATCTTGCATTTGGATTTGGAAGCAACAAGATTTTAAGAATAAACTTGTCAGAAGAATGAACATTCAAAAATGAGTTTTTATCAATTTATTCAGTTTGCAGTATGTTTTTTTTTTCTTTTTCCATTTCTTCTGCAAAACGATGAGTTGAAATTAATGGGTTTTCATTCATGCGTGCATATGCATTCAGCTATGCACTCTCAGGATCACTTTTGTACGCTATTATTTTCTAACCAACCTTTGTTTCAGCACTGCGGAGGCCAAGTCGGACTTCATGAAGGTGATCCGGCAGACCATCCGAGAAAGCGTAAGGAAATTACCCATCCCCCCTTATAGGGCCGGTAGCTCCATATCCCCCAACCACCTCCACCATCCCCACAGCCAGGAAGTCTTAGACAATCACGACCAGCACTTGTCCAACTCTCAGCACATGACCCTTCAAAAACGGCGCACACCAAAGTGTCCTGAAACAGAAAGACACTCCATGGACATCGACAAAAAAGTCGGAGCCATGGACTACGAGAGTGCATTCAGGACTCGAAGCAAAACTGTAGGGGACCTCAACGAAGCCGTTCTGGATGAGAATGCATCATTCACAGTGGCTCCCGAACCGCAAGGGACCTCCTGCTCCAAGCGGGGCAGTCCTTGCTCCTCCATGTCCACGTTGAGCAATTCTAGCCACAGCGGATCTGCCAGGTTGCATTTTGCTAGCTCAAATCCCATGACCTACTCTACCAGTTCTGTGAATTCTGGAGGAGGAGGAGGAGGAGGGGGTTCTCCTGTGTGGAAGCAGAGATCGGAGTGTGTAAAGCTAGGCGTGATGCCTCCCATTCTGACGGCCTCGCAGGAAGACAATCATTCCCAAGCAAGCTCTGGGAGCAAAGACTCTGGGGACAGTGACACCATGAAGGCACAACAGACAAAGACCATAGTGTTTCAGAACTTTGATAATTTACCTGTGATTAAGGATACAGAATGCTAGCATTTTAGTGCAATGGAATCTTCAAGTACATTTCAAGAAGTAGTGTTTTAATCCTGGTGAGAGAATCTTTAACAATGAAGTAAAGTAATTTTAAATGTCTTTTGACAAAAATTTACTGATCTTTCTTTGTCAGTAAAGCATCTCAGGTATCTTTCCTGTGCAAATCAGTCTTAGCTAAACAGTTTTAGCCCTTCCTATGTAGAACATGCAGTTTAAGACAAAAGAGTACAATTTCTGGACTGCTGATTTTGTTTACCCTAAACATTGTATTCCCTCGGAAGTAATCGTCTCTGAAAATGAAGACTCGGCAGTTATATCCCTGTTTTGTTCAGTGGTTGAAAATATCAATGAGGCCGCTCAACCCCCAGAATAGAGCAATCAGATTAAAACTACTGTCCCATTCTTTTAAATCCAAACCTTTTAGTGAGAAGAATTTGCATATAGATGCTCTGCTGGACTTTTAAGGGGCTGGAATAATTGTCACATATATTTTGAAGAGCTCATTGAGAATAAGGTCAGATATATGTTCACACTGATAAAAATGAATGAAAGTGAAATGTTAATGCCATTCCTCTTTCTTCAATTAGTCTTGTAACAATGGGAATTATCACTTTAGGTCTTTGTTAAGCACATTATTATTCTTAACTGTCTTCCTTCAAGAAGTTATTTCATTCTACATGAAGCGAAAATTCTCAGACACCCTTGGTTAGACTAAAGCCCAAGCTGACGTACTCTCCCAAACATATAGGGCTTAAAAACAATCAAGGGTTAATCATGGCTATACTGTCTTTGCGGTCTTTATTATCATGCTTTCATTTTTTTAACCAAAGAACTAGTCACAGATATCTTGTCCCCATCAAAGTCATCCACCGTCGTGTTCACTTGAAGAATTCTTCAAACCTTGCACATGCACTGTGAGATTGAGCACCCATGGACGTGGAGAGACTCAGTGAATGCAGTTGTTTTTGTTTGGACCTCTCGCTGGGGATGTGTGGTTTGTGCATCAAAATGGTGCGGAGATAGGGTACCCTACGGATATGTGAAAGCCAAAGCTTGGAATTATTCTCAGTTTTCTTATATACTGCCATGGTCATGGACATCTGGTGTTTATGATAACTTCTGCTGGTATGAAACAAAGTTACTCTTGCACATTTAGTTGTACAATCAATGGAGTGAACTATGACACTCACTTACCTCAATACCTCTGTATGTAATAAACCAATGCAGTGGACTGACGCGTACAGCCACTTGTGAACACAATGCCAACATATGGCCTGAGTCGCAGGAATGAAATGATGCGCAGCTCTTGTGTTTTTTGTGCTTAGACCGACAGCCAGGGAACTGGACTGCTGCAACCCATTGTGCATATTAAAAAAGGTGACAAACCAATTCACTGGAAGTGCATGTGATCATGCCAAGACTTAGACAATCAATCCAGTGGATTTTGTCTGGTGCATGGAATGAAAAATGACCTGATGATGAAACCCCTTGTGCATGTTGCTCAGATCTGGATCAAATGACCTCTGAGGCTTTAGGTGATTCGACAGAATATCCACACTTTATCGTTTTACAACGTAGCCGTCATGTGTCAACAAAACAGTAAGCGGGTATGCTTCGAGCATAATAACTTGCAGAAAACATGTGGGGTTTCTTTGTGATAAGAAATTCAGTCTTCTGACCAGGAGAGATTCAATCCAGAGAGACCATGTGTGATTTGTACAGAGTGGTTGCCATACCTATGGGAAAATCAAACTGCGAAAAGCAAAACTTTTGTACAGATAATCATGCACTTTGATCTCAGACCAGTGACTTCTAGTCACAGAAAATTAGCTGCCATTGACAAGCGTGGAAGGGAGAGAGAGAGAGAGATGAATTCTGCTTCATTGGAGAGTTGGACTGAACCTCAACTCAAAATTAGCCTTGTTGTATATATACATATATATAAGTATATATATCCACCGAATTTGTTGTCCAGGTCATATTTTCATTAAGCCCTTTGAATGGACAAAAATGCATTGTTATTGTGTGTACTATTACTGGTTTGTATTGTGTTTTTGTTTTGTATTAGTTTGTAATATGTTTGTTTTGTGTTGGTTTGTATTGTGGTTTTGTTTTGTATCGGTTTGAATTGTTTAATAACTTGTTCTGTCTTCATTTGCAAGTAGTTTTGCATTTCATTCATGCAGGTCGCAAGAGAGGTTTAAGTGCGTCTCAACTGTACCTGGGGACAAAATTTGACCCAAAGCATTCTGTGAATACTTATTATTCTGTATCTTCTGCAGCAGCTTGGGAAAAAAAGATCATTCTGTCCTCAATTGAAGTATTATATGTGAATACTTTGACCCACTGAACATCATTTTTTACACATCCTAATGCTTCTGAAATCCCTATCCTTTCATATATACATGAATTAATGTGGGCATAGGTAGCAGTTTTGCTCTTATCTTAATATGCATTTCTATCTAACTGAGAAAGATTACACTTGCAACATATTCACAAACTTATTACTAATAGTAATGTGATTTTCTGCTTTATGTGGCTTTACTAATCTACAGCCTTAACAAAGAAATCCAGCGATTCATTTTTTTCTTAAGACACTGCCAGCCCAAAGTGTAGTCTGGAAGAAGTTGAAGTAGATCAATCTGTTTAGAGATGTTGAACATTGCTTCTTTGCATAACAAATGCTTGGACCCAAAACGTTTCCCCCATTGAACATATTAGGTTTCACACAATGAAAGGCTGAAGTTCCTGTTCATTCCATGGTGTGTTTGAATGTTTCCAGGCGCATTGACCTTGCTGAAGGTCAGCCAATGAATGCCCAGGCAACTGGTTGGCGTTCGTTGGTCGGTGACCCATTTAAAACACACTCACCCCTCTCTCTTCATTACGTCCTATCATCACGGTGAGCATTTCTTCCTGTCTCAAACCTCCCACAAACCAGAGTCTTTGAAATTTTCATCCATGTGGAAGTTTGCTTTGATTTTTTCATCCATTTTTTGGAAGAGGAGCTTTCAATGTGCTGGTGTTGACGGGAATGGACATTTAGTTTTTTTTTGTTTTTCACCCAGATTTTGTTCCCCTGCGCCTTTTCTTTCTGTCATTACTATTTTGGTGTTTCGTCTTTTGGTGTTAATTGTTTTTATCTATCCTTCATAATGCAATGTTTTTTTCTGACTTGAATTCAGCACTTTGTAACCTGCAGCTCTATTTTGGACTGAAATAATTTCTTTCTTTTTACCTCTATTTCAAGACAAGATGGGAGGGGGGATGATGAAGTGATGGGAGTGGTAGGGCGAGCATTATTCATGTAGACATGACAAGAACAAGCAGGTTACAAAGAGCTGTATTGTAGACACAAAGGACAGTTTCCATTCATGAAAGCGATATGTGAGAATAAAATCTAGCTTAAAAACATAAAAAGGAATGTTTTTACTACCCCAAAATAGGAAATATGTAAAGGAGACAAATTGTTTTGAAAAGCGTACATTAGAGTGATTCCTGGAGGTAAACTCAACAGTAAAAAGGCATTTTCAAGATTGAAGATATATTTTACAAAAGTGGTGAGCAGGGCGAATACATGAGGTAGTACCAATCACCATTGAAACATGTAATGCAAGTATGATAGCATTTGAGAATAAAAATGAAAGTATGATACATTCTGGATGGAAACTGACCTGGCGTCAGAAGACATGGCGTTGTTGTTGTGGAACCCTGGTGGATGTTGTTGTGTCCCCCTGGTGGAGTGCTGCATTGGTTCACTGCGGGGGATTCTGCACTGGTGACCAGGAGTTTGTCGCCATTCATCTTTTCTTTTCTTTATCTTCCTTCACCAATTTGAATTTCTAGAGCTTGGTCACTTGCATGCCGGAAAGGTCAACAGCTTCTGCATCTGTTTTCTTGCATCCTTGCCTGACCCCCATGAGCAACCTCTTTTTTTAGGGTGGTGGGAGGGGTGAGGGCGGCTGGTGGTGGTTGATGACAGTCATTTTCATCTATGCAGACGGAACAGCTTAATTATCAGGTAATTAATTGCAGTTATTCAGGCAGCTTTTCTAAAACGGAAATATCCAAAAGCAACTTTTTTTCTTGATGTTTTGTTGACAAGTTCACACACATATGCTTTCGAGTTTCGACATTCTTCTCAATCATGTCGTATACTTCTAGCTCGTTCAGTTCAGAGGATTCGCCGTGGCCTTGCTTTGCGACTGTATTATTTACTAAAAAGTCTAATATGAAAGATCTACTTATGACCATCAAAATTCCCAAGGTGAACGGTTGATCTGAGCGTCACAATACCCATGCATATATTCATCTTTTTCTCCAGACAAATTAAATCAAAGCATACAGCAAACTTGAATGTGTCTTTGCTGTGTCCTCATTGTATATCATTTCGGAAGAATATATCTCTGATTTCCTTTACATTGCATTACTTGAATTCGTTTTTCACTGCTTGGAGGGTTACACCTGCTTAAGCCCAATGGCTCTAACCATTTAATAACTGGACGGTTAGTAGTTGCTGGTTTCGTTTCAGGTACATGTATATCTTTGTTTATTCAAAGATTATGTTATGTGCATTTGAAACAATCGTTGGTTTCCACCATGGGTTTTTTATTTTAATTTTTTAAGTGCATGTGCACAGTTGCTTTTTTTTGTTTTGTTGTTCTTGTTGTTTTTACCTTTGTGTTGTTGTGGGTGGGCGTAGGTCTGCTGGAGTACATTACGATTAGTCTGTGTATCACTTTAGATTCATTGCATGTGATGGTTTTGTACAACATAGTAACTGCATAGATGTTGACGTCGTATGCACAGATATTTGTATTGATGAAGGCCTGGTGGTGTTGTGCAATTTGAATAATACAGTTTAGGCGAAGCACGACGTTTGGTTTTGGGAATCCTTTTGTAGGGCCTTAAGCGACTTTGAATTCAATTGAATGAAGATGCAACTTTTCAGACAGTTTTTGACAAATGTACCAGCATTTCGGCGAACTTGTTATTGATTAATCGATTGTTACAACACAGGTTGTGCATATATTTAAGGTTAAGTAACAAAGACGCATATTCAGTTATTTAACCTCTGGGGTTTTTTTAGCAGCATTGAATTTAACCAAATAAAATCAGGAGTTAATATGATCTTTAGACCATATTGCAGTGTTATATTTTATCTTCCTACACACTTTTAAGTGATTTGTTGATTTTATGCATAATATGCTTACATAAGTAATACACATTTAGAGTAAAGTTTTTACTAAGGAAATGCAAAGATGATTTATTGGTGGCCCCTTCTGGTTTGATTTTCAATTGTTTACTTTACCCATGCTGTGTTTTTAGAAGTTTTCTTGTCATATCTCTAAATGTCAATGTATTTTGTAAACAATCAATTTTATTTCAGTGTTTAATCTTATCCAGTGTACTGTGGACAATTTTCTCTTTAGTTTCCTTTTCTCTTTTTTTTTTTATCTTGCATTGTTTGTAAATGGTACTGTTTTTGCACTCTTCATAAATTCTTAAGTTTGCTGTTGGCTTGATGGCGAGATCATGACTGCAATGGAAACCCCCTTTTACAACCTCCAAACTTCTGAGAAGATCAGGGTTAAAATGGGGCTACATTTACACAGCATATAATTATGAAGTGAACATGTGGAAAACTAAGGTCTTACAAGGGAGAACTAGGGCGGGGATGTAGCTCAGTCAGGGCGGGGATGTAGCTCACTCTGGGCGGGGATGTAGCTCAGTCAGGGCGGGGATGTAGCTCAGTCAGGGCGGGGATGTAGCTCAGTCAGGGCGGGGATGTAGCTCAGTCTGGGCGGGGATGTAGCTCAGTCAGGGCGGGGATGTAGCTCAGTCAGGGCGGGGATGTAGCTCAGTCAGGGCGGGGATGTAGCTCGGTCAGGGCGGGGATGTAGCTCGGTCAGGGTGGGTATGTAACTCAGTCAGGGCGGGTATGTAGCTCAGTCAGGGCGGGGATGTAGCTCAGTCAGGGCGGGGATGTAGCTCAGTCAGGGCGGGGATGTAGCTCAGTGTGGGCGGGGATGTAGCTCAGTCTGGGCGGGGATGTAGCTCAGTCTGGGCGGGGATGTAGCTCAGTCAGGGCGGGGATGTAGCTCAGTCAGGGCGGGGATGTCATCAGAGTTGTTCACATCCTTTTGTTGATGCGAATCGCATTTTATGTTTCTCTCCGCAGACATCAGGGCACAATATACCTTCCACTATTCGTACGCAGCACTTCTGTCTTGTGAGCTGTTACGGATACATTTCTTACGTCATTATGATGACGTCACATCACCCTCGCTGGACGAGGGGACTATATCTTGTGTTTCAAGTGATATACATCGACTGGAACCTTTCGCCTTGATGGTCAACTTTCAACAGTGTCTGATGTGGTGTGGATTTTTGGATTTCATTCTCCTATGATACGCATAATTTTTGACGTTTTTGAACTTCTAATAGATCAGATTTGTATGTGACTTGATTGTGATTTGTTTTTCTCTCTCAAAAGGCGTCATTGGTACATTTTGATTTTTGATTCTGACCATCGGCGAAAACAATATTATCTACAGTTACAACTGACGCCGTGACTGGAAGAGACAGCAGTGTGATTACATATACGCGAATGTCGTCACATAATGATGACGTAAGCTGTAGCTTTTGTGACGTAGTCAATGTAATGTATTGTAAAACTCGAGATCTCGGATTAAACAGGATTGGTCAGGTTTTTTTCAAATGGATTACGTAAAAAGTAGCCTGAGGAGTATACACTATTTTGTATGCAGAACTGCCGAGACTTCGTCATTGCCAGCGTGTCACGCAGTAAGCCTACGTTTTAATGTGCAATCAGACGGACGCTTGGCACATGCAAAAAGTGTGTGTGTGTGTGTGTGTGTGTGTGTGTGTGTGTGTGTGTGTGTGTGTGTGTGTGTGTGTGTGTGTGTGTGTGTGTGTGTGTGTAGTTTTGGCACCATATTTTGTAATACTGGTACCTGATCGAGTTTTAAGGAGATGTATTCACATTGTAATCTGAAATAGTTAGGACGAAACAAGAAACAATAAGAACAGTCCTCAACAGTTAACAAACAAAAAATAAGCTTCCAATCATCTAAAAGAATCAAAAATAATATCAAACATGCTTAGATTTTACTTGTCTTCTATGTCTACATTCACTCTTTGACCTCCTCCTCCCCCCCCCCCCCCCTCTCTCTCTCTCTCTCTCTCTCTCTCTCTCTCTCTCTCTCTCTCTCTCTCTCTCTCTCTCTCTCTCTCTCTCTCTCTCTCTCTC
Source organism: Littorina saxatilis (assembly GCF_037325665.1). Taxonomy (NCBI): domain Eukaryota; kingdom Metazoa; phylum Mollusca; class Gastropoda; order Littorinimorpha; family Littorinidae; genus Littorina; species Littorina saxatilis. The sequence continues at coordinate 48,987,776 of NC_090247.1, read as the reverse complement.
TCACACACACACACACACACACACACACACACACACACACACACACACACACACACACCAGGAAGTGTATTTTATTTATTTCCCAAGACAAATGGTCAAATCTTGCCCTTTAGCTTGACTGTCTCAAGGAAGGGAGCGTCAGAAATTCCAATTGTCGGTGCATTCATTAAAATCACAGGAAGTTTGACACGAAATAAGATCCGCAAGCGCAGTCTGCACTTTTCATGGCGAAATTGTGTTTCTAACCGAAAGAAAAATATCTCTGTAATGTATGTACATACGTAGGCAGATGTACCACTATTTAGATGACTCAGTACTGTTTTGCTTGTTATGATTGGCGAGAGTGTTAATATTTGCGGTAATATATACGGTAATATATACTGTTTGTCATGTAATAAAGTGACCGCTTTACGATGTTGTTTTCTTGTTGTTGTTTATTGTTTTGTTTTTTCTTAGAAATAAATGAGTACCAAGAGTTTAACAGCACAATCTGTGAACAGTTCCGGAACAGCAGTTTACCCACGTTAAGAAAAGGACTTTACAGAAATATACAGACTTTTATTATTCATTTCTGCCGAGACGTGTGGATGAGTGAAAACTCAGTGAGAATCTCAGGGAGCTTCAAATTCCGTACCTAAAATTATCATCAATAATTTCCAAGATCACATCAATCTGAACGAATAAACTAGGACATTTGCCCTATCATAAGAGCTAGTCAGATTTGCATTTTCATGGCCAGTTAATTGCACTTGTAATTTCATACTTTATTAATGTATCAGTTTCTTGTTCAAGTCTAATTGCTTTCCACTGAAAAATGTTCAACAGCGGCAATTATTGCAGTTTATATTGTTTCTGTTTGAAAACAAAACTTTCGCTATACAAATATTTGTCTTTTTTCATTGACTTATCCTGTCCTTTTTAAACAAAAAGTAGAAAATCAGACTACAAACGTTAGGTAGGTTTTGTTCGTTGCTAGGCAGATCACCTTACCGATATCAATAAAGTTTATTAAGACTTATTGGAGTAACTTCTTAAAAAAAAAATGAAATGACATTTAAAAAAATAGATTAAAAAAACACCTAAATAAGTAAATAAAGAATAAAATACGAATGTGTATGGTCAATGTCACTGGTTAAAGACGAATATAAAGAGACTGCAGTCATTGTTTTGAAGATGAAGACTAAAGATTGTAGTAACCTGTTTGATTCTTGTATTGACTTGATGTATAATTTGACTGAATAATGCATTTTATTGTCTGTACATTCTGTTTGAAGAATGTTATCATATTACTTTCATTCTTGCAACGTTAATTTTGTGATTCAGTATTACTTGACCATGCTTTGCTGATGTTGCTATGATTGTTTATATTGTGCAGTTCCTTCTCCGTTCTTTTTGTGAATATTATATTTCTGATGCCGCAGGTCAATGTCTTATTGCCATGGCAACCACACAGTTCACAATATTATGTCATTACGTCATTCTTGTCTTGAAATGATCTGACTTGGTTTCATGCCAAAGATGATATTAATTAAAGTCAATCACTGAAAATGTTTGTTTGTTAAGGTTGTTGATTATAACGCATGTCTTTTTCTGTTCCTTTCTTCTTCAGCGTTCGATGGAATTTGTCTGTTCCATCTGTCACTGAAGAATGGTATACGTAGGAGCGGAGCACTTAAGGAAACAATCTATGGGGTTTCATTTAAAGGCACAGTTCCTCCAGTGTAAATGATTTGACTCCACAATCTCAAATATGGACTGGCTTTCACACGCGATTTGTTTGTTTGTTTGTTTGCTTAACGCCCAACCGACCACGAAGGGTCATATCAGGGCGGTGCTGCTTTGACATTTAACGTGCGCCACACACAAGACAGAAGTCGCAGCACAGGCTTCATGTCTCACCCAGTCACATTATTCTGACACCGGACCAACCAGTCCTAGCACCAACCCCATAATGCCAGACGCCAGGCGGAGCAGCCACTAGATTGCCAATTTTAAAGTCTTAGGTATGACCCGGCCGGGGTTCGAACCCACGACCTCCCGATCACGGGGCGGACGCCTTACCACTAGGTCAACCGTGCCGGTTTCACACGCGATAAGATCGTCCCCTTTATACACATGCCAAAGATAAGCAGTCTGGGTGCTTTCAGTGCAGAGTGGCAATTTGTTTTATGAACACTAGTGGAAATCTTTGAAAATAATTGATAATGAATAATGGTCACGCTGCACGGAAAGTAGTCGGGATGTTGACTTTTGACATGTGTCCAAGTGGAGGGATGCTGTGATCCCATGGAAACTACTGGCCACATTTCACACGGTCAGCCCAACTGTTATGGAGGCTTAGTTTTAAAAATTAAGTGTACCGCGTGCGTAACTCTCTCTCTCTCTCTCTCTCTCTCTCTCTCTCTCTCTCTCTCTCTCTCTCTCTCTCTCTCTCTCTCTCTCTCTCTCTCTCTCTCTCTCTGATTATCTGTGAAGTGCAGTGCCTTATTTTGTGTATCAGTTGCTTGAATCGCATCCTTCCTTTTGGAACAATGATCTCCACACAAAAATATTGGCCTGCAAACACACATACTCACACACGCATGCTCATATGCACACACATGCACACGCAGACACGTATATACACACTCACACACTCACACTCGCGCGAGCGCGCGCACACACACACACACACACACACACACACACACACACACACACACACACACACACACATACGGCCTTGTGCTGAATCAGACTTTTTTTCGCACTCAACTTTCCAAGCAAACAAATAATGAGTATGTACACTAAAAAAGACATCCAAAACAATGAGGACGTGCTTGTTTTTTGTTTTGTTTTTTACATTAACATATAAAACTATCAAAAAAACGTGCACATCAATTTCTAGATAAGTATAAAGGTCAATAAAGCTATATATAAGTGATGATTTTTTTCTTCTTCGTGAATACATGTCTGCAACAAAATAAAATCGGTTGTTTGTTTCTTTCTATTCGTAAAACATCGTTATCTGCACTCAAAACATGGTAACAAATTATGTTAATGCTGATTAAAATGCACTAAAACCTAACCAGGTGAAAACAAAACAAAATAAAACACCCACACAGACGACCAACCCTCCTCCTCCTCCACACCCACCATCATGCCTATAGTCATGACCCTGCATGGCAGTGAGAACAAGGTCCTTAAAATGGCGTCTCCGCCAACGCGGCCTTGTTTTTTCACGTACAGTAGATCAAGTGGTAATGATCTGGTGGTAATGATCAAGTGGTAATAATGACCAACGGAAACGTTGTATATACCTTCATATCATGAGATTTCACACATCAAGGTTTCCATCTACTCGAATGGAGGACGAGAAGAACGTTCTAACAGCATGTTCTTAGTCATCAAAAAATAGACGCACGCAAATCTTTCAGTCTAAAGCGATTGATCCCTCCTGGGTAAAAAAAAATATCAGACACATTTTGTTCGCAAGCGATATTTTCACACGCATCGATGTTTACTCTAACAGTATCAATGCAGGAAAAAAAAAAAAGGGGGTAGCGCCGTATACTGTATGGCAGCTCGCTTTCCCCAGGGAGAAAGCAGCCCGAATTTCTGTGAGGTGACCCTCATGGACTATATAAAATCTTATCTTATCCTTATCCTACGCGATACAATCTCTGACGTTGCCAAAAACAACCCATTTGTTATTGATGTCCTTATTATCAGTTGAACATTGAGTAATGTACACCGTCGATGTACACTATTGCTCAAAAGTTTCCTTGTAAGAAACTCTTCCCATACTGAAAGCACAACGTGTCAGTAGCTTTAACACAAAATCTAACGATATCAGATTATATAATATAGGCGATACTACAAGTTTTACAAGCTTCAGCAATTTTCATATCATAATAAGCTCTGAGCAGAAAACCAAAAAAGCTTTATTTTGAAGGGCTACCATATATGTGTTGCAGTTGCGTTGCAGTTTGACTAAACTAATAGCTGGTAAAAAAAAAAGTTAATTAATAATGGCAGTAATCCCATTGTATGTAAGAGTGCAATATTTGCAAAGAACAGTCATTTAAAAAAAAACAGCATAAAACTTACAATAAGAAAAGCAAATGTCAACCTTTACAATCACCACCAAGGAAAACCAACAAAATAATAAAATGATAACAAGAAAAGCGGGCAAAAAGACCCAAACATTCAAAATGAACCATGTTAGACTATGTACCAAAACAAAGACAAAGTTGGGGGTTTAAACCATATGCTCTACTAGTGTCATCGTTAACAGTGACAATTTCGATCTTAACATTCCAATCTGAAGATTTCGACATTTAGAGACACACTTTACTGACTATTATAAAGACCCCTGAAGGTGTTTAACATTAAAAACTGTAGTTTGAACACTTTGATTGCAGCCGTTGAGGAGACACAGTGAACACATCCAGTAAATATTTTCAAGCATGTATACTATTTTTTCAAGATGGATTAAAAGAAAACATGGATACATGTGTGTTCAAAGCATATCTCATGCAAACACTAATGAATAGATTTTTGTGAACATTATTTTTTTTATTCAGGTATTGACTTGTTTCTCTCTCTGTCTCTCTGTCTCTCTGTCTCTGTCTCTGTCTCTCTCTCTCTCTCTGTCTCTCTCTCTCTCTCTCTCTCTCTCTCTCTCTCTCTCTCTCTCTCTCTCTCTCTCTCCCTCTCTCTCATGCATGTGTATTCAGCATTGTTTTCACTACGTTACATAGACGACGCTTTATATTTGTGTATAATATGTAATGTGTAAATATTCATATGTTGTTGTTTTTCTCTACATTTTTTTCTACGTTAATATCCGTGTAAATATGTGATTAGATTAGTCCCCTCTCTGGGCGAGGGCTGGTTGAAAAAAAGCTCGTTGTTACTGTATTGCTTATGCCACAACCCTCGAAAAATAAAATTTGATTTGATTTGATTTGATTTGATCTCTCTCTCTCTCTCTCTCTCTCTCTCTCTCTCTCTCTCTCTCTCTCTCTCTCTCTCTCTCTCTCTCTCTCTCTCTCTCTCTCTCTCTCTCTCTCTCTCTCTCTCTCTCTCTCTCTCTCTCTCTCTCTTACTGTCATGCTTATCTTTTGTAATTGTTTTACGTTTGTATATGTATATGTATTTAAGATTAGAATAGTCCCTCTCTGGGCGAGGGCTGGTTGAAAAGAAGCTCGTTTATATTGCTTATGCCACAACCCTCGTAAAATAAAATTTGATTTGATTTGATTTGATTTGATCTCTCTCTCTTTCTTTCTTTCTCTCTCTCTCCCGCTTCTCCTCGATGCCCGAAGACCATCTTTCTGTAGTTCCCCACGATCTTCAGGACAAAGCACTGAAAAATGAAGAAAGCTTTGTCTAAAGATAGAATAAACAACAAAAGGAAGCAAGCGCTACCAAATATAGATAAGTCTTCTTCTGATCGAACAAGAAGAATCGACCAGTCTGATTGTTAACGTTCTTGATGTTATTGTTTGTTGTTGTACCAATGTCAATGAAAATGAATAAAACACGTTTAAAACAATCGAAATGAACATACGACTTTCAACCACGAAAATGATAAGTATGTGTTCAAACTAGCCTGGCAGTACGTGTAGCAGTGGCAGATAGACAAACACGTACAACATCGTATAACACAGAAAATACACTTATCTGACAAGTTGTCCAGAAACTCGCTCCGATAACACAAGCGAAGCAATCCAAGGCTTGTGTCTTCTGAGCGAGTTTCTGGACAATTTGTTAGATGCGTTTTTGTGCATTGTATTTGTCTGTCTGTCCACTTAATAACCCGCTGGGCCGAACATCAGTGAATGTAACGTTTTGTTTTGTCAAATGTGACCCTCCACCACGGGATGAGTCGCATGTCACTTTTGCATGATTGTCATATGTTTACATTTTTCTAACGAGTTTTTTATGCTCTATCCAGTGGTGAAACCCGTTTTAGAAAAGAGCGAAAACTGTTTGAGTTATAAGCCTGTGACTAAGGTAACCCTTACACTGTTACCAGACACTCCCTGGACTTATATTAAGCCTAGCGCAGAACCGCGCGAGGTGACATGCGACTCATTTCGTGGTGGAGGGTCACATATATTAAACGTTCCAACAACATACCTTGTTTGATTCTATACATAATTCAACTTAAGTGAAACAAGAAATCCAGGATTCTGACAGTTTGCTGACGATAAATTAAATGGGAGTAAGGAGCCATTTGAAAACGTCCTTACAATTTTGGAAAAGTGTGCTAACGGGTCTTGATGAAAGAACACTTTCAGTGAAATTTTGAAACATTTGTAGTTCTGGGCATTAGTGGTATTTTTCCAATACATTTGAAAGAAATGTCAGAGATAACTGCTCATCAAAATTGTGTCAAATCAAACGACTGGTGAGAGAATGGCAAAACAGAGGCTAAACACCAATTCCTAAGATTATCGCGATAAAATCTTTGTTGCTGACATTACCAAATCCCTCTGAAAAATTTAAAACACGATTTGAATTCCTTATAATTTTGTTTGGAATGAACCAGAGATAAAGGAAAAACTAGTGGGTACAAGATAATATTATGAAGAATGAGGTTTAAATATTGTGGATGTAAATATTATGTATTGTGAGAGTTTGAATAGCCCAAAGCAAGTTTAGCCAAGAACACTACACTGTAGTTATTTAATTCTAAGATAAAGGTAGGCGGGGTATGTCTTTCGGGAAATATTCGGAAATGGAGTTAAAAGTTTTCGGCAGTATGGGGCATCAGACAAAAAAACATCCTCAGACAGTCTGTGAATTAGGCCAAAAAAAATAGGTCTGTTTACGGTAACCCGACCGACCCTATTTTTTTCGCGCGACCCTAGACTTTTTTTTGGCATTTGGGGGAACAAAAAAACAAAATTCTTTTGTTTTTTTGGCAAAATAACGTAAAAATATGGTTTTTTGGAAAAAAAAAAGAAAAAAAAATCCCGACCTACCGACCCTATTTTTTGGGCCTATGTTACCGTAAACAGACCTTTTTTTTTTTTGCCTAATAAAAAAGCAATCACAGGCAGTCTGGAGTCGAGGGTTCAAGTCGGATGTGTGTGTCTACTGCTCAATGGAAAACCTCCTACTGTTGAGTAGCTTCCCGATTATAAAATAAATAAAATCAGAACAATGATGACTGCGCAAACTTCAAAATTAAGTAGTACCATTTGAACTACAAAGTTAAAACTTCGTGAACTGATCATTACTCATCTGAAGTCCACTTACCCCAAATATGATAGTGATTCGCTGAAAACTTGTAGGAGTTATTAGCATTTTAGCAGTTTTTGTTATTTTCTTGTCTTTTTTTCGTTTGTTTTTGAATTTTTGGGGGCTCACCCTGTCTGAGCGAGGAGTAGAAATGGTTTTAATGCAGCATCTAATGCATGTTGAACCAGCTTCAGTCAATCAACTAATTTTAGGATCGGGGTCGTACTACTTTAAGAATGTTGTTGTTGGTGTTTGATTTCATTTATTTTAAAACATTGCAATTATTTTGCTAAAACTGTGTATGCAAGCTCACCTTTGTTATTTATATTAGTGTGCACACTCTCATGAAGATGGGTTGACAACAGTGTCACGCAATGCGTTCCCTAAAAAGTAAGCTGTCCATTTAAACGGCGCGAGAGATAGCAATTCATTAAGATTTGGGAGCAAATCAGTACACTTTACAGTAAAAGACGCTAGAAAACATGAAACATTTGCATCAAAAAGCAAAAAGTACTGAAAAAAAAAGTACATTTAATTAGAAAAAAATAAACAAACAGGTACGACAATTACATCATGAAAAAGAAGGCAGGAGGAGGGTTATTTCCCTTAGATCTCGATTCTATCAGTGAAACTTGCATTATCATTTTGGTGTTTGGTTTGGTGTTGTTGTTGTCGGTGGTGGTGGTGGTTGATGGTGATGGTGGGGTATTGTTCATTGTCAGAAGTCCTTACAACAGAATATCAAATTTTTGAATCAAAGGGGCATACACAATTAAAAAAACCCAAGAAAGGTAAGTTGTTGGAACGTTTAATTATTGACAAAACAGCGGTCTTTAAGTGCCCAGACAAACACTAATTATTTAACCAAATTTGACAAAACATTGACAAACATTATTTGACAAAATGTTCAGCGGCTTGCAGTGAAGACACAAGCGAATGAAGCAATGATCTTACTTACCTTAGTGAAGAGGTCTTTGTGAACACCTTGAAGAACACCTCGGCGAGGCTGTCTTGTGCTGGTCCAGAATATGCTTGAGGCTGCTGTTCTGCGCTAGGGGCGTCAGCATTTCCAGCTGAAATACCTTGCCACATTCCGGACACCTGGCCGCATTTCTCATAGCTAGGAGAAACAGAGAAACAACAAAAGAACATGTCGTTTCAATGACGCAATCACCAGAGCCAAACAAGGTGTTATTGAAATTTTTAAAGTCTTATGGAATATAGGCTGCCACGACATGGACATATTTTTCAAATTATTTGATGCGCAAATTGTTCCCATCTTGCTCTATGGCTCAGAACTATGGGGATGTTTTGACTGTTCACAGATTGAAAAGGTTCACATGTATGCCTGTAAAAGACTACTCGGGATCTCGTCAAACAGTCCAAACCAGATGGTTTATGGGGAACTTGGAAGATGCACTTTGTCAATCCTAGCAAATATCCGAAGCGTAAAGTACTGGTTGAGACTGAACTGTATGCCGGACTCGAGATATGCAAAGATGTCATACATCATGTTAAAAAACGCAGTTGAAAGGGGAAAGCAGAATTGGGTCTCACAAGTTAAATGCCTCCTTTGCATGAATGGATTTGGAGATGTGTGGTTGAACGGGTCTGTAGGTAGGGAATGTGTGTTTATTAGAACATTTCAGCAACGTCTTCAAGACTTTTGAGCAAAACTGGCACAGTAAACTTGAGACAAGTGTGAGATTTGATGTATACATGATGTTTAAAGGAGAACTTGAAAAAGAAAAGTATCTGGGTGTCATTGAAAACCAGTACATACGCAAAATGTACACAAAGTTCAGACTTGGCATTACACCATTGAAGGTAAATAAACTGCGTTATAATCCCGAGTGCGCTGAATCCAGCAATTGTACATTTTGTCAATCAACGGAAGAAAATGAAAACCACTTTCTGTTTAAATGCCCAGCTTACAATGCAATTCGTCAAAAGTACATTGGTGCTTGTTTTGATCTTGACCAGTTCTCCAACTCATCGTTGTGCATTTTACAGACTGACAACAAATTACGACTGATTGCATTGTCAAATTATCTGTTCTATGCGTTTAGACAAAGAGAAAATCAATTGTAAAATAGACTGGTGTGATCGTACAACCCAAAATCCTTGTCTTCATCTTACTGTATTTTTTTCTGTTTTTACTTCCTGTTCTATGTGTTGATTTTAACTTGCTTCCGGACGGTCAAGTCCACTTTGTTCACCCGCAAATTATTTTCTCCCCCTTGTACATACACATTGTGTTTGATGCAATAAAAATTCGCCTTCGCCTTCGCCTTCTCTCTCTCTTTTTCTCTCTCTCATTTTTCAGATTTGTGTGCGAACATCCTGTCTGTCTTTCTGTCTCTGTCTCCCTATCTCTGTCTCCCTATCTCTGTCTCTCTCTGTCTGTCTGTCTTTCTGTCTGTCTGTCTGTCTGTCTGTCTGTCTGTCACTCTCTCTTTTTTTCTCTCTCTCTCTCTCTCTCTCTCTCTCTCTCTCTCTCTCTCTCTCTCTCTCTCTCTCTCTCAATATACTGCCCTAAACTGTAAAATATCTACTGAGGAGACTGAAATGCGGGGTGCCTCAAGGGTCAGTGCTTGGGCCGATCTTGTTCTGTCTGTATATCAATGATCTGCCACTGCACATTTCTCAGTGATAGTAATGTAAGAAGTGATTTTTTTGCTGACGATTCTTCTCTTCATTCAAGTGGAAAGTCTGTTCCAGTAATAGAGTCCTCCCTTCAAACAGCTTTAAACGATGTAAATAACTGGTGTAGTGCCAATGCTATGCTTGTCCATCCAATAAAAACTAAAAGTATGGTAATTGCAACCAGACAAAAACACCAGATTTCTCCACTCAAACTAAATCTTACTATTGGTACGCAATCAATTGAACAAATTCAACAGCATCGCGTTTTAGGGGTAATTATTGATTGTGAATTCAAGTGGCAGGCACGATTACAGCATATTTGCAAGAAAGTAGCCAAGAACGTTTTCCTCTTATCCAAGTTAAAGCAATTTACGGACAGAAGGACTCTGGAAATGTTCCACCATGCTCATGTAATGCCTCACATCAATTATGTTTCGACGCTCTGGGATGGCAGCAGTGATGTCCACTTGAAAAAGTTAGACTCTCTCTATCGTCGCTCGGCTAAACTCATCGTAAAGGATAATGCCCCAACAGATATGAAATTAAAAATGCTTAACTTTCTTCCACTGGAAAAGCATCTCAAGTTAAACAAAGCCATTTTCATGCATAAATTGTATTACGGTAAAGTGCCGATTTACATTACGTAGAGGTTACATGCCGAGTCTCAGTGGATTATTAAAAATAATGGTCGAAGTTGGCGGATCATGAAAAATGCGAGCTTTAGCGAGCTTTTTCATGACCGCGAACTGAGACCATTATTTTTTATAATCACTGAGACGAGGTGTGTAACCTCTTTATTCCTCCTTTCTTCAGTTATTCAAAGAAAAGAGGAGTTTTTTTGCGAAAGTTTGATCGAATCCTATTCACTCAACCAGTCAACCTGCGCAGGCGATCGATTAATGCGCGGTTGTATAGTTCCGTGCAAATCATTCCATTCTGTTAACACTTCTTGTCAGTTTTCATATTTTGGACTAAAATCAAGTACACAGATATGCTGTTATTCTGCTGTGCCGGCAAAGGCAGATATTGTGTGTTCTGGATATGTTTTGGTATCGCTTAGGATAATGTTCTTTCGTCAAATGGGACTAGCAGACGAACGTTTGCATCCGTGTTCCAACGTTAAAAACTGTCTGAAGTTCAGTTTTCTGGGGAAAATAGTGTATGAAACCGCTTTATGTTGTTTAAATTGATGAGATGTGTGCATTTGGTTGCGTGTGATCTGTTTATTAAATGAAATATTGTTGAAAACTGACCGTCGGATTGCAGTCTGTTGTCGAAGAAACTGAGTGAAAAGAAGGGGAACTACTCTTGTCGCTAGACAAAGTATGAGTTACTTGCCTTGCTTGAAATTGTTTGTGATGAACGTTTGAGCACGGCAGATCTAGATTCAGAAAACAACCGAACTCATGGATTTTATATGGAGATTCATGTGTTCAGGCCTGTAGTTGTTAATTTAAATGCGGTATGTTTGTATTGTTTGCTCCAGAGATGTATACTTCGTACATTAGAGCGTTCGGAACTTTTCAGTCGCAAAAAGTAGTACCGAAACAGAACAACTTCTCAACCCATTGCACTATCGAGGATTCAGGCTGTTGCTGGGTCGTTATTTGTTTGGTTGCTGGGTCATTATCGAAAAATAACTACCCCTACAAGTTTACAGAGGTAAAGAAGCAGAGGGGGGAATAAATCATTATTTAATAAAGCTACCGACAGATATGGGTCGGTCAACTTGATCCCACCGATTCCACGAATTGACCTTTATAAGACCAGTCTTGCTTTTTCGGGTACATCAGTTTGGAATTCATTTCCATCATCCTTTGAGCACTTAAAGTCATTAAAAAGTTTTAAAAAATGTGTCAAAAACACTTAATGTCTGAGTAGTTTAACGCGTTTTGATTTACCACACTTAGTATTACGCCAAAGATATGCTGTGCATTGTATATTCTGAACATATTTTTGTTGTACTATGGCTACATGTTCGATTGCTACCAGCTTGTACTTATAATTACTTGTATAGTATGCATTTGATTTTATGAATAACCACATATGTATGCTCTTCATGCCTCATCTTCATCATCATCATCATCATCATCATTATCGTCATCTTTATCATCACGTGCTGAAGTTTTCTGACCTCCTTTTGTTGGTAAACTTTTTAACTTTTTAATTTTTCAATTTTATCATTGTGTGTCTGTGCGTCCCAAGGACAAATTGTAAGAAAAGGCGTAGCCTTAAATCTTAATCCTTGTTAAATAAAGTTCAATTCAATTCTCTCTCTCCCCCTCCCTCTCTCTCTCCCCCTCTCTCTCTCTCTCTTCATCTCCCTCTCTCCCTCACCTAGTTCAAAACCACCTTCTACAATGGGATTTGGTTGGCCCCGGCCTGCTGCAACAGGCCGCACGTGGGAGAGATCCATTGGTCCACAGCTGGGCTGAACTGGAGGTCGCGAAGGCCTTTCACGAACCTCTCTTCGCAAACGCAAAGTTCCACCCCTTGTTGAAATCTCCACGGCATCCCTGGCAGCTCTCTCGTTCTGTTTCTCCTCCCATGCAAGTGTAAACGGCACGTTATGGCGGTCTGCTTTGCAGCTAGGGTGGTGGCCAAGGCCGTAGTGGAGTCCACAGTCAAAGCACATGATCCATCCTTCAAGCGTGCGAAAGAATCCATCTCTGGTCATCTTCGTGAGGAAAACGCCTTCAGGCAGCTCCTGCTCCGCGATCTGTGCCATACTGGCAACACGAAATGTTTCGTATCTCATGCTTGGAAACATGCAGGTGTCGTCAGGCGGCACGGGATCTTGAAAAGGGGGCGGGCAAGGCATGATAGAGGAAGCCATATGTGTCTGAAACAGAATGTGAGTATTTGCAGTTCGAGAGTAGCTGTCTGAGGTCTGATGGTATTCTTTTGTTTTCGAAGCGTGAAGTGATAGAACGCGTTAGAACGTTTCCCTTTTTGACGAAAGGTAAAGTTTTTACCTCACCAAGTTCTGTTCCTATACACCAGATGTTAACAGTCAAAGACTCACATGAAACAGCTTGAACCATTTTGTATTACCCTGGATTTGCTAACTAATCTACATCTGAGGATAACCTCTGATAGCAGCAATCTGAGTTAGAAACTAAGAAAATATGCATCAATGTAATTACGAGTGCATTTTGTTCCCTTTGGGTAATTATAGTCAAAGCATAGTATCATGAAAACGTTCGTAATAGCAACATATATTGTATATGGCCAAGGCTCAGAATTGGTGTCGAAATTGTGACACAAAGTGATTTACTGAAAACATGACTTGTTCATGTGAACAGCTCAGATCATGGGTAATTTTAACACCTTCACATTTAAATGCTTATTTTATAGCCATCCATTGAATTGAGAAGAAAACAAAGCATACTAAACTGCTAAGCATGAATCAAACAATAAGAAAATAAAAAGAACCAACAGCATCGTTTTGTATGTGTGGGTAGTAAACACGTTTTATTTACAAAACACGGCGGAAAATGGCGACAAATTTGTTGCACAGCGACAGGTCACTTTCTTCAACCAAGGCCAGTACTTTCATACATGACAAAGGAAAGCAAATATGGCCTGAATAATAAAGTTATGGTGTTCCTTTGCGTGTCTGAGTCATAAACTGTTTTAACCAACTATCTTCTGAAACGTAGTTGCACTCAGCAGATTTGTCTTCCGCTCATAACTTTCGTGTCACACGGTCTTTGCGACAAACAGATAGATCGCATTCTCGCAGAAAATCATTGACAACACAGACCAGTCATTTTTAGCATTGCATTTGGGAAGCGCTACTATTATAGTGTGTTTTACGAAAGAAAAACATTATAGTATCGGCAGAACACGACCAAATGAGTTTTCGTGTCACAGCGTTATGGGCGTGAAATTGTTTAGACTTTTTGTTCTCACACTGTAGCAAAATCATTGACAACACAGACAAGTCAGTTTTAGCATAGACATTGGGAAGGGCTACTATTATAGTGTGTTTTAGGAAAGAAAAACATTATAGTATCGGCAGAACACGAACAAATGAGTTTGCGTAATGGGCGTGAGATTGGTTTTTTTCACACTGCAGATCATATCTCAAAAACTACTGAGTGGATCTTTATGAAATTTGATATGGATATTTTTGACTGGATTTTCTCATAGAAGGTTTTTCCGTTTATTGATAGGACAGTTTGATGACGTCATATTTTACCGTTTGCCAAAAGGTCGAGGCAGCACTTTCACAGTTACAGTTTTTCGTCAATTTGATCGAATTTCTTATCACACAATCTCAGATCTAGGTCGGATTATGGGATTGCATTTCAGCTTGGTCACTTAAAGTTTTGTTATTGAAATGTTTGTTCGAAATATGTCATTTTTTCAAATTTTTAAAAACTAATATTTGAAACAGAAAATTTATATTGGTGCATTCCCTATTGCGTCCTGTATCTAAAACTATATAGTTTTGTTGTTTTGTATTGATAATTATGCTTAAAAATGAAGAAAACCGATAAATAACCACTATCTTTATTTGTGAAAAAGACACTTAAAAACAACTTCTATCTATTCCTTATCATTTTCTGATTCCAAATATATATAGTTTCATGGTGTTTGACGTTGAAAATATGCTCAAACTTAACAAACTCGGATCGTTGAATGGAAATTATACTTCCAAGCTCCAAAAGCACGTCATTTCAAGTGTGGAACACGCTCATGACGTCATACTGAAAGGTGATGAATTATGGCTTCACCTTGCGATGTTTCATTTCAAACATGGTAACATTTTTAAAGGGGTTTCTTTCTCAGATTTTTGTTTGCCCTCTGTCTGTCTCTCTATGTCTCCGTCTGTCTGACTGATTCAATTAAATGTGTAATTACTTAGTTTTGCAAAAGTCAAACTAAGTATGATATACCTAATTGATTCAGGTCTCTAAATTCTTATTGTAAAATTGTGAGTTTTATTCAAAACAAATTTAATTGGTGTTTTAAACTCAATAATGGGGCATGCTGTGATGAGCAGAAGAATGTGTGTTTACGAGCAGAAAAAGCCCATCAAAGTCAAGAATCGTGTTTTTCTTTTTCTATTTTCACCTTGTAGCTTCTTACAGACACTAAGCAACAGTGTAGTACCACTTCCAGTGCAATATCTTGTACTTTAATTTTGACCATCTGTGTAACACTTTATTGACCCATGATCTGAGCTGTTCACTCATGGCAAAGCTCACTGAGAAAAAGATGACAATACAAGTCTCGAAGAAATCGGACCCTTATTTGGTACATAACTGATAGAACAGTGCGCATGTGCTATTCATAACATTTACACCATGTCAAACGATGAAAGTGCTGATTTAGAGAAAACAGATGAAACAGTGTGAAACATAAAAGTTGTACTGGATACAAAACCCCGAAATGACTGAAGCAGCTGTACAATGCCAGAATGAAATTCAAGACACAAACTTGGAAATTCTGTGTCTAGCACGAACAGTTACATTCTAAAGCTGTTTCTAGCAAGAATGCATTGCTATCACTAACCTCTATATATTTTGTTGATGATGATAATGATGTCGACGATGATCATGATGATGATGATGATGATGAGGTTGTTGTTGTGTGTGTGTGTGTGTGTGTGTGTGTGTGTGTGTGTGTGTGTGTGTGTGTGTGTGTGTGTGTGTGTGGGTCTGCGTGTGTATGTGTGTGTGCGTGCGTATATGTCTGTGTGTGTGTGCGCATATGTGTATGTGCGTGTGTGTGTGTGTGAGTGTGTGTGTGTGTGTGTGAGTGTGTGTGTGTGTGTGTGTGTGTGTGTATGTGTGTGTGTGTGAGTGTGTGTGTTGTATTGAGTGCGAACAAAATTGCAGGCATGCGGCGCGCGTGTGTGTGCGAGTCGACTTTTCTTTTCCTTTGTATTATATTGACATACATGTACATTTCAATGTTCTATCATGCATTATGTATTCGTATAGGTAATGTTGTAATTAGTAATACTGTATGATTGCGATTGACAATTGTCCTTTTATTGTCTTTATTTTTATGTCTTAGTTTAGCAGGGACAGATTGTAAGACTAGGCGTGAGCCTAAAATCTCCATCCTTGAGTAATAAAGTTCGTTCGTTCGTTCGTTCGTTCGTTCGTTCGTTCGTTCGTTCGTTCGTTCGTTCGTTCATAACCTCACAACAATGTGGAGGTATTCAGATAATTAAGAATTAAACTCAATGTTCTTCTGAGCAAGAGAAGAGGTAATTGGTATATATCAATCCACAAATGTATGTAACAAACTTCTGAGGGGTACCACATGCAAATCTAGTTACAACAGTCTCATTAAGCCTGGTGTAACGAACCTTGTTAATTTTCAAGCCCCCAAAAAGGGAAACCTGACAAAAGCCAGACATCAGATAGTTAAGTGAGTTAAGTGAAATATGAAGTCACAAATCAAGTTAAAAACTTAAACACAAGCAGAGAAATAAGTCGTTAACTTTTTTGTTCATACTTGTGACATATTAACATTTTGCTACCTAGCAGCCAAACGGTGCAAAACTTGGATACAGTACACATGTCCAGAAGACATACACTAAAACCAGATAACAATAATCCCATGGAATATTTTGTAACTGTAAGTGCTCAGCTATCATTCTAAAAAAAAAAGATAGAGCAGTTCATAACTTTACACTAATCTTGCTAAAGTTCTGACTAAAGACGACTCTCATGGCTGAAAATTCATTCAGTAACTTCAGACACGAGCTAATTGGGGTAATTGAGCAACAATCTTGTGAATAATACACATAACGCAGTATTTCATCACTTTACAACAAGCAACAGTCAGCTTGCTACGTAAGGTTATGAACATACATTTCTATCACAGAAATAAAATGTGCTTATGCTCCTTGATGAAACGAGGCAAACTACAGTATCATTATCAAGTTCTTTCTTTCTCAATATATGAACAAAGTGTTAACAAGAAGAGTTTGGTCGTTGTTTATAACTTAACACAAATTACACAGCAGACCTTCGGTGTAAAGTTATGAACTGTGCCAGTAAACAAAATCTGCAGAAAATGTTGCTCCAGTGAAAACCAGATTAGTACCAACTGTACTTATCAAAAAGACCTTTTAACCTTTGATTCCCTTTCTGAAATGAAAGTTACAATATCGTCCCTCATTTTAGGACCCGCATGCATCAAACACAATAATTGTGTGGTGAAAAGTTATGAACAACGTCAGCATACGACTTCTCCCATATTAATAACCTTTGCCAGAAGTTTATACATTGTATCAATAAAAGCATTGTTTTGAACATGCACTTTTGGATTATTTCTGTGATACTTCCTTCGATAACATTTGAAAAAAAGCATGTTCATAACATTACACCAAATCAATGAGGTACATTGTTTTTAAACCCCTTTGAAAGATGTTGATTTAAGATGTCACAAATGTCTTGAATCCACACAACATATTTATCTATCACAACAAATCTTAGACCACTGGATAGGGAAAAACCATCAAATTACAAGACAAAAATCAGTGGTCTTACAGTTAATAACAATGACTGAAAATCTTACACCAAAACATGTTGGCTTATTTCCTCAATATTCCTTTTTCATTCTACACTTTTCCGGTCGTTAAACCCAAGAGGCTTCATAAATGAAGGTAATGAAGGGTTCTGCAGTTCACATGGCGAATAGAACAGAACTGGTTGGCAAATGTCTGATAACAAAAAATTGCTGTTCATAATTATGCCAAAATGGCAAGTTCATCAATTTGGCTCTGTTTAGCAGCAAACCATAACGCAAATCAGGAATGTTTAAGTCGCAAAGGAATCTCAGCAGTGGTCTGATCAAACATATGAAATTCAACAAGTTGGAAGTAGTTTTTATTACTGACAGCAAGCAAGGATTTATTTGCAAAAATTCTGTCACCATTAAGTTATGAACAACTCTGGTGTTTCAGGCCATAGTGCTCGTCACAGCAATGCATGTTTTTGAAAAGGAGGTATGCAATGCATTCTGCAGACATTTCTGAGTTCAAAAAAGTTAGTTTTCACTGTTAGCATGTCACAAAAAGCTCCCAAAAATGTGATATATATTTTGCGAAAATTGCATCATAAGGATCAAAACATACCCAACTGGTATTTGTTTTCAATTGGGAACAGAAACCTAAACATGTTTCCGATGTAACTACCATGTTTCTGTTCTCCAAGTGTAGCTCTTTAACAGAAATTAGTTAACACTAGGTTGGTGAAAAATGGCCTCGACACCATTTTTGAGCCATGGCCATATATTTTCATATAATCTTTCACAAACATAGTTGGAATCCAGACATGAGGGCGATTAGCCCGGAACTGGAATATGTCTATCAGCTCTGATGTAGCTACTTTTCTCTTCTGATTTCAAGGAAGAAAGACCTGTTGCAACTTTGATCATGGAACTTTACTTGGTGAAAATACGGTATGTATATGTTCTTTGATTCATTCTTGCTGTACACGTAAAGCGTTCAAAAAGTTGAATTAACTGAGAAAACTCACCAGCTTCCGTGAGTCGTTAATAAATGAATCATTTAAAAACTAGCCCTCCACTTATTCACGAAAACAAATCCAGTGAATTAAAGTTTCTGCGTGAGTCCTTGCTTCGTGAGGTATCTGACTCGATGTTTGGTGTGGTCCAACTTCTTACCAGCATTTAAAACAAACAAATAAACAAACACACATTAAAAATACGACAGGTAGACGTGTCAATATAATGTCCGATTACATTTCTGTAGATTTGAAGTTGTTATCCACAGCCTTAAGGAGAACCCGGAAGAGGTAGCAAAACTTAAAAACATGGCGGAAGAGGATTATACCCACGGCTGAGGTAAAAATATATATGTTTTCACTCAGGTTCACTTATTTTGGTGGAATGCTGTTCACACAATTATGCTCACAACTTACCGGATCAACTCTGTTCAACGCAGATATCACAGTTTAAGTTCTCTAAAAGCAAACGTTTGAGTGCCAACAAAATCCCATTGTAGAAGGTGATTTTGAACTTTGACCTTTGAACTTTGAACTTTATTTATTTATCGAGGGTAACAAAATAAGCAATGTATACATTGTGTGTGTGTGTGTGTGTGTGTGTGCGTGCGTGTGTGTGTGTGTGTGTGTGTGTGTGTGTGTATGTGTGTGTGGGGGAGAGAGAGATGGAGAGAGAGAGAGATGTAGAAAGAGAGAGAGAGATGTAGAGAGAGAGAGAGACAATACAGTTTTATTGACGCAATCAGTGTGTTCTGAAAACACATAACCATTAATAAGCACACGCTTGGTGTCCCCGGCTGCTGTGTGGAGAAGAAGAACATTACAATGCCACATCTGTTCAAGGTCACATTTATGATCTAATTTCTTCATTTCTTCTTTTCTTTCTTCTTGCTGTTTTATCTCTCATTCCTTCTACGTTATTTTAGTTCATCTCCACATTCAATGTGTACCATTGGTGACAATTCCACTTGAGCAGTTTTAGATTGTGTTTCTCTATGAAGCAGGCACATAGCATGCAATATCAACTACACAGATCCATGACATGTTTATTTGTAAAAGAAAATCACATTTAGTCACTATTTACATGCTAACTAAAGCTATGCTGCAATAACTCTTGTTATGTCTAGGCTGTTGGTTTACAACTGTATGGACAAAGGCCATGGTTAGAGTTGGTGTAGCAAAATTGAATTACAAGCGTATTTGTTACTTTGTTCGCAAAAATAAATCTGTTTAAACTATCACTTACCTTTGTAAATAAACATTGTATGATTCCGAGACACTGAAGAAATGTGTATCTTTATCCGCCATGGTTGTCTAGGTGTCATTCACCATTTGTGTTGGTGTGTAGGGCGGGGATGTAGCTCAGTCAGTAGCGCGCTGGATTTCTATCCAGTTGGGGCCGCTGTCAGCGTCAGTTCGTCCCCACGTTCGGCGAGAGATTTATTTCTCAGAGTCAACTTTGTGTGCAGACTCTCCTCGGTGTCCGAACACCCCCGTGTGTACACGCAAGCACAAGACCAAGTGCGCACGAAAAAGATCCTGTAATCCATGTCAGAGTTCGGTGGGTTATAGAAACACGAAAATACCCAGCATGCTTCCTCCGAAAACGGCGTATGGCTGCCTAAATGGCGGGGTAAAAAACGGTCATATACGTAAAATTCCACTCGTGCAAAAAACACGAGTGTACGTGGGAGTTTCAGCCCACGAACGCAGAAGAAGAAGAAGTGTTGGTGTAGCAAAATTGAATTACAAGCGTATTTGTTACTTTGTTCGCAAAAATAAGTCCGTTTAAACAATCACTTACCTTTGTAAATAAACATTGTATGATTCCGAGACACTGAAAAAATGTGTATCTTAATTTTATCCGTCATGGTTGTCTAGGTGTCATTCACCAGTTTGAAGACTCAAACTCAACTGCTATTGTCCATCAACCAATCTCCAACAGACGGAACACACCACTTTCTTCGATGCAGATATAACCAAGCAAACTGTACTTGACTTGAATATGCGTTTCCTGGTGTTGTGATCTGGCATTTGCACACTGGCAATTCTTTACTTGTCATTTGTACAGACGCCTAGTAGGGGAAGGTTGCCTAATACGGACCACTTTTTGTTTCTTGCTGATAACTAGCTTGCTGTCTTGCAAAGAAGTTTCATTTTTTGTTTGGTAGTTTTTCTCTCTTTAGTTCACAGTTACGCCTAATTAGAGCGACTTACCTTTGATAGACATTCAGCAAAAATTAAATACAGAAATATTCACAGCTAGTCCATATTAGGAGCATGGGCGCCTAAAATAGACCAGCGAAGAGGCCTTCACAAATCACTGTAAAATTCCCCCTATACTGTAAACTACCTTGTATACGCCCAGTATCGAGTGAAAGATTATTCAGTCTGCTGTTATTGTTGTTTTTCAATTGTTTCCCTTCCTTGGAAATTTTTCGGGGAGTGGACAGAAAAAGGATTCTAGAATGGCTAGAGAATCGCAATACATTTTTGACTGGGACGGAAAAGAAGAAACGAAAGCTTCATCTTGGGCGGGAAGTGATGTCTGAAGAGGTTGTTCTTTGATTTCTTGACTAAGAACGGGTAGAGGGCCGTGTCGTCAGGAACAAAGATCTTTTGAAGTCATAAACTTGTTAACCGACACTAAACAGGGCCGGACCCAGGGGGGGGTGGGGGGGGGTTCCAGGGGTTCCGGAACCCCACCCCTGGAAAAAGTATGTACCTTGCTTTGAGTGGGGTTTTTTATTTATTTTTTTTTTACTAGTTTTAGCACCAAAACAATGCTGCTCTTAACCCTCAAAACAAGGCCCAGAATGCACCAGATTGCACAGATTTTAACCGTTTTTCAAAAATGTTCCGGGGGAGCATGCCCCCGGACCCCCCTAGTTCGCGCGCCTGCTTTGCAGGCGCGCGCTTGTGGCTTCGCCACTTCGCTGATTTGCCCCCCTAAAAAAGGAGGAACCCCCCCCTTACAACTCATTTGGTCCGGCCCTGCTAAAGCAGCAACATTATCTTCGTGGTTTTCTTGCAGTGTGTGTGTGTGTGTGTGTGTGTGTGTGTGTGTGTGTGTGTGTGTGTGTGTGTGTGTGTGTGTGTGTGTGTGTGTGTGTGTGTGCGTGCCGGTGTATGTGTGTAGGCCCTATGTGTGTGTATGTGTGTGTGTGTGTGTGTGTGTGTGTGTGTGTGTGTGTGTGTGTGTGTGTGTGTGTGTGTGTGTGTGCGTGCCGGTGTATGTGTGTAGGCCCTATGTGTGTGTATGTGTGTGTGTGTGTGTGTGTGTGTGTGTGTGTGTGTGTGTGTGTGGTGTGTGTGTGTGTGTGTGTGTGTGTGTAAAGTTGTGCGTGGATGTGTGTGTGTGTGTGTGTGTTTGTGTGTGTTTGTATGTGCGTATTTTGGGATTTTGACAACAATCCGAATGCTGGAGAGAACGAGCGTTAGTAAGCTCTTTCAACGGTGTAGTTGGCAGCGCTCATTAAAATTGAAATTAATCCCGCCTAAACCCAATTCAGCTGCGTAATCTAGTAATCTAGACACATCGAGATATCCTTTCAAAAATGCTTGACAGTAACCGCTTCGGCTGAAGTAGGGCAACACTCGTCTTCAAGTCAAGAGTAGCAACGCATGGATGGTTGTCATACAAATTTGACAAAACAAGTTAAATGCAACACGCTTGTGAGGCAAAAACCTAATAGTGCACACTAATTGTTTGTGAACCCGTCAAAAGGTGTTCGATAGAACCGTTTGGTTCTACCTGTCTGAATACAGTAACGTGTGTTGCATGTGTCCATGCATGTATGAGTGCGTTTACCCGGCAGTCTCCCAACAAAAGGCAGAAATACCGGGTACGGAAGTATCTTTATTCATTTCTGCATATCATTATCAGAAGAAAAAAATTAAGGACAAGGGAGACAACCTTATTAGCACACTGAGTTATGAGAAACCAACAGTTATCTCCTCAAAATCTCCCCCCTTTTGCTAAAGGAAACAACGGTCAATTATCTTTTAAGGTTGAGCGCCAGGCAGCAAGTCTTCTTTCTGAAAAAAAACTCTTGTTCAGAATAGCGCTGCGATCAACATTGTTCTGTTTCGTATGCACTGGAATCTGCTCACAATGTTCTGAACGGCTATTTTTACTTATGCAGAAGAGGTCTAATGCGACCCTAAGTGAGTGCATTTCCTGCATGTGACCAATAACAAGATTCAAACAACAACAACAACATCAACAACAACAACAACATCAACAAAGATAGGTCAACAGAAAGACAATGTGACAGATGTGACAATTAAGACACCAAAATCACAACAGGAAAGATTGTCCTCAAAGGATACAGCATGCCAAGCATGTTCCAAAAAGGAATATTACGCAGTGGTGTGCCCTTCGAAGAAGTTCGTTCAACATAGAGAAGTCGAAGGAGAACAAAAAATATTATTCTGTCATCAACTAAAGTATAACATGTGAATATTTTGGCCCACTGAATCTCTATTTTTACACATTCTGAAATCCTAATCCTTTCATACATACTTGAATTATTTTGGTCCTTGGAAACACCTCTGCTTTTATCTCAATACCCATTTCTAAATAACTTAGAAAGATTATACTTTCAACACAATCTTACTACAAGTGTGATTTCCTGCGTGACTTTACTTATCACCAATCAAAACAAAGAAATCCTGTGATTCATCTGTTTTCTCAAGAAACCACCGGCCCCAAATGTAGTCCAGAAGATACTGAAGTACATCTGTTTAGAAATGGTGAACATTGCTTCACTGCATAACAAATGCTTGGATACAATTTTAATGTAATAAAGTGAGAACATTGCCATGTCGTTTTGTTTGTTAATTTTTCCTGGACAATCATTAGTGGGCCTACCAAGAGTGTAACAGTCCATTTTGTGAACATTTCCAGAACACCCACGTTTAGAAAAGGATTTCACAGAAAATCGCAGTAAGCTGTTTGTTTATTGTATTGACTTAATGTATAATGTGACTGAGTGATTGCATTTTATCCTCTGTACATTCTGTTTGAAGAATGTTATCATTTTTGGT